>NW_026067914.1:12270753-12357990 GCF_014885135.2 Alexandromys fortis | reverse complement strand
TATATATTCTTGCAAAAATAATGGAAAATATTTGGAACACTTTCATATTTGCATTTCATACTTAATCTTAATGGTGACCTTTTTTTCTCTAATGGGCGTCCAGATTTTGTCTTGCTTGTACTTTAGGACATGTGCAGGTGGGATGGACTGGGCTGTATGATGGTAGAAAACAAGAGGCAGAGCGGGTAGGACGATGCTTTGGAGTTTTACATGCTGTGCTTCTGTTATAGAAAGGGGTTGGCACTATGGCTAAAAGACTGTCAAGAGAACACACTGTGTTTTCAGTCCACCAGCACCTTTGTAGGTTATCATCAGACAACTATGGTTGAATGGATGAAGTATGCAGCTGCTTATGACTATGCTGGAGCCCTGAACCTTTTGATCAACCAATAATTTAAATCACTGAGTCTAAATTTCTCTTCTAGTTGATTAATGAGTTTCTAGTACATAACACAAGTCATAACTTTATGTTTGCTAGTTGAAGTAATAATATGAAATCTGAGCTATCAGAAAGTCAATGTGTTGCTGTTAGCGGAAACTTATTTTTCAGTTTTCATTTCAAATATTTATAAGTCATATAATAAATGAGTGAGACAAGATAAGCCTACTGGTGCAATAATGGTAAAAAATGTTCTGGAAGTAACCAACTGCTTTTGTTTTCATTTAAAGCATGCTCCACAAGATGTAAGCTACATTTGTACTGTTAATTGGGCCAAACCCACAGCTGCCTCAGTCATAGGGAAGAACCAAATATTATTGTTCTTGTAAGTAGAAACAGAAATATGGGTACCAGCCTGGCAATGGTGGCACATGCCTTTAATTCCAGCACTTGGGAGGCACAGGCAGGCAGATCTCTGTGAGTTTGAGGCCAGCCATGCTCCAAAAGATGGGCCTATAGTCATATCCCCAAAGAGAGCATTAAGCAGACATAATGAATTTACAAACAAAACAAAGAGAGCTGGAGGAAACAAAAAAGGGAGGATCAAAAATAGAATTAGAAGGGCGTAGTTAAGGGGCAACTTTAATCAAAATGCATGTCCCTGAGTTGGATAGTCAAACTGTCTTTCCATATACCACCTTTGCATATGGAAAAAGGAATATATGACTACTACTCAAACCACCTATGCAATTTCCTAATCTCTGGAGAAAAAAATAATAATTGTCTCTGGATTTTGTGCATGTCTCTGACTGCATCTAAAAAATCTCTGTTCGCAAATTTGGTGGGTGGCAGACTTCGTCTCCTGCCTATGTGAATAGCTAGTATACAAAAGACATGCTGGTTGTGAACCAACTACCCAACAATCAAGCAATGAAAAGATAAATTTAGAAAATAACTCACAATCTACATTTGAATGATTTTTTTATAGTACTTAGAGTTACTAATAGGTTAGTGTGTAACTGGCTGAAATAGCTACTGTGCAGACTCCCAATCCAAACACAGAACCATAAACCAACAACTGCTCTCCCTGCAAGGTGTATTGGGTTAGTGTTGGCTCCAGCCACTTGAGGGAGCCTATGCCTTACACTCCCTGATGCCCAGGAGCCTGAGATTGAATAACCCAGACCCTAGGTTAGAAGTAAACTCAGCCCGAAAAACAAAACAACAACAACAACAAAATCATCAAAATCATTCTAAATGATGTTGTATATACTCATTGATTTGTGCTTTTTCCTGTTGTCATGAAAGAGGTTAGTGGCCCCTGAATCAACTGAGGGCATCTCATAAGGGCTAACAGAGACTTAAGTGACAACCAAGGGACTTACATGGGTCTGCACCAGGTCTTCTGCATATATGTTATAGCTGTTAGCATGGTGGTTTTATTTATTTATTTTTTGTTGTTGTTTGTTTTGTTTTGTTCTGTGGAACAACTAACAATGGAAGCAGGCTTGTTGCTTTTGCCTGCTTTTAAGATTATTTTCCTCATTTCAAGTTGCTTTGTCCAGCCTGGATTTGAGGGCTTTTTGCCTTGTCTTACTGTATCTTGTTTTGTCCTGTTTGGTTGGAAGCCTGTGTTTATTTTCTTTTATTTTATTTTACTTTTCTGAAAGGGAATGGGGGGAGGAGAATAAATCTAGGCGACAGGAGAGGTGGGAGAAGTGCTAGAAAAAGTGGAGAAAGGGGAAATTGTGGTCAGGATGCACTGTATGAGAGAAGAATCTGTTTTCACATAAAAAAGATTAAATGCAGAGAGCAAAGGTCAAACATTTTTCTTGTTGACATTTCAGTTCTCTTTTGTTTCCTTTTCTTTCTCCATTTTTCACATGTATGTGCACAGGTGGTGTATATATGACAGCTTTTGTACATATTAAACACATGTGGGAGGTGTTGACATTTATGTGTCTAAGTTCCTACACAGGCACAAACTGATACTGGAAATCCTACTGTATCACTCTCTGCCATTGTTTGTAGAGCTAAGACTTCTGAGGCAAAGCCAGAGCTTGACAACTCAGATAGTACAGCAACCCAATTTTCTGCCAGGATCCCCTGCCCTGCCCTCCCACCCAACACTGGAGTTATATATAAAATCTCCAAACAGCATTCACAGTATTTTTTAGGGTCCAGACTCCATTCCTCAAACTCTTATGACACTAAATTTAACTAAGTATTGAGACAATAATCCAGTCTTAATTAAAGTGTCATTACATGTTTGCTCATATGCTACCTCCAGCTCCTTGTTTTCTATCACAAGTGAAAGAGTGAGCACAGGTCTTGAATTAAGAAATTTCAGCTCAATATTATCTCTGCCCTCAATAACTGGTTATATTAAAATCACTCTGTTTCACTAAAGTTCACTTTATTATTTTAGAGAATGTAAGAAAACCCCTAAATTCCAATCTTCAAATGATCTCTAATGAGAATGCATTAATGGTCTTTATAAATAATGTTTGTATTTCACTATAGCTATACAATGAAATGGCAATGTTTAAATACAGAATAAATATTGATTTAACTAGTATATATAAATAATATTTCCCCACGAACATTTTTAAGTCATGGAGATACTGTGACAAATAAAGCTCAATTAAATATATAAATTCATAATGTGAAATATATTACTATATGTATTATAGAATATAGAAAACAGTTTAATCCAAACCAAATGTCAATGTAACCAACAAATGTACATGGAAATAGTTTATGACAAACATTTTGTTATTGATATTTTAACAAATACAATGCTAGCACATCCCTATTTTAAAAATAGAAAGGAATTACTTAAAAGTCACTATTTCAGCCTTTGCTTTCAATTTTAAGGTAACATATTTGCTACTTAGATTTCTAAGTTTAAAGAAGCACATTTTTCTTTGAGTTTTAAATGTGTCCCTTGAAAAATAGACACCATTCGACAAAATTTCAGCAAGAAGAATGTGGCCTGATTCCTCAAGAATGAAGGCTAAGGCGATTAATTTAAAGGCAAATCCTAGAACTCAATTTCTGGGATCAGGGACACTTACACTGGGATTATCTCTAAAGTAACCAAGCAGAGCAAAAGGCCAGTTGCCTACATGCTATGAAGATCAAATTTGTCCTTTCTATGCACTTTTCTCACCAATAAATTGTGTCTGTCAGAAAAGGAAGAAAGACAGAGTGAAAGAGAGAATTTCAAGTAGATTTTGTTCTAGAAGTCACTTCTATCTCAGAAAGCATTTGCTTATCACATCTTGTCAAATAAAGAGAACAAGAGCTTTTCCATGGAATCTAGTACTCTGACAGCCACTAATACTCTGTACTGAAGTTTTCTTGTTTATTTCCCAAGACTAAACTGTCTTTTCATGGCCCTGATTATCAGTGACTGCTTACTATCTTCCTTGCTTTCATCAAGTCTATTTCTCAATTGCACTTATTCAGACAGTTTTTTTTTTGAGAGAGAAGCTAAGCAGACATAAAAAAGAAACGTAGTTCATAAAAATGTCCAACCACATATATTGAACTTTCTTCATCCTGAGGTTATCATATTAAATCCTGGAACACAGCACAGAAATACACACACACAGAGTGAGAGAGAGAGAGAGAGAGAGAGAGAGAGAGAGAGAGAGAGAGAGAGAGCGAGCAGAGACTGTGCCTAGACAAATCTAGAGATAGATGTTCATGGAAAAAGCAAGTTTAAATTAAAAAAAGAAAATAGTTCTTCCTATTGAACACTATCTCTGCTACACTTACTTCAGAAAGCTCACAAGATTGGGTTTTTCTTTATGTGTCTTTCAAATGCATGAAAGGTTTTTTTTTTTTTTTTAGAAGCTAAATGAAATTTTATAAGATCTAAGAATATCTTCTGACAGACAGACGACCTTAAACTCATTCCTAGGTTTCTTCCTTAGGGATTCGAATGCTGTGATGAAACACCAGGTTAAAAACCAGCTTTCCCAGGGAAGGGGCTCATTTGACTCATGTTTCCACATAACAGTTGGTCATTGAATACAGGGCATGAGTTCAAACTTGGTAGGAACTTGGAGGCAGGGGCTAAGACTGAGGTCATGGAAGAGTATAGTTTAGTGACTCATTGCTTACCCAGTCTGCATTCTTAGAGAATCCAGTCCATCAACCTAAGGGTGCCACCAGTCACAGTGGGCTGGGCCCTCCCACATCAGTCACTAATTGAGAAAGGCCTCTACAGACTTGTGTACAGGACATAAGATTGACAGTCTGAAGGAAGCATGTTTTCCCCCAGCTGATCATCTCTGCTAGCAAAAGCCTCTAGCTTTCATCAAGTTGATTTAGAAATTCATCAGCAAAATAAATTTCTATAGGAATAAAAGACTGAAATTTGCCTGTGTTTAATTTCCAACTGCTTAAAATACCTTGACCCCAAAAGGTAGAATTAAGACAAAATCTATATTAACATTATACAAGGAAATGAACATACCAATTGAAGGTTATGGGCTACATCCATAGTTAAACATTCTGTTACTAGAACAATACAAGTCAACGCTCACACCCTAGACCAAAACATTCTGTGGGCAAACCCCTATCTGGGAGGAATTCAAAGTTATCTCCTTAAGGGAACTGGACCCTTAGCTGTATCCTTAGACTTTTGTTTGAGGTAGTAACATATCTACTTCTTTATTCCTGAAGTACAATGTCTAGCTATTAGACATACCCGTTGACAATAACCTTAATAGAGCAGAACTCTCTGATATAAATCTAGGTGGGACCTCTGTTTGAAGAAGAAACACAATAACCTTGAAGGAACTAGAGTTAAGTTCCAACTCTCTAATCTTTGGTCAATGTGGAAAAATGCTCACATTTTTGGGCCTCCACATATACCTTAACATTTGCCGGCACCTACAATTGGAAGATTGTAGTCTTAGAGGAAATGCTGAACTCTGAAGTTCTAACATCGAGATATTGGGAATTATGGGAACTTTAAAAGTTGAATTTACAGCCTTTTGTATTTTGATGTAATTTTGAGTTAATAGAGTCCAGGTACTGTAATGTTTTGGTGGGAATGAGATTGCCCACTATAGGCAGAGGTTTTTGAATACTTGTTCACTGGTTGTCGACCCTATTTGGAGAGGATCTGTGGATTTACAAGAGGAAGTAATCACTAGGTAAAGACTTTAGGTGTTTTATAGTCCTGTTACATTTCCAGTATTGTCTGCTTTGTATTTGTGAATGAAGACATTGTCTCTCAGTTTGCTGTTACTTGTCTGCTGATTGCAATCACATCACACTCTCTTATGATGGACTCTGATCTCTCTAGAACCATAGGCCAAAATCTATTTTCTCCTTCTGAAGTTAACTTTGGACATTCAAAATTTTATCACAGGAACAGAAAAGTAATTAACGTGTCCATCTTCCGCTGAAAGCCATCCGGCCGGGAATAAAAAGAGTGAAGTGTTGAGTCATTATCTTTATAAAGATGTCTCCTCTCCCAGCTGTGTTCAAATGCTATGGATTTGAATGTCCAAATTTAAATTGTCCCTTTTAACCACACATTCCTGTAAAAACTGAAAGATAGAAGGACAAAGTAGCTACATGGACACCAGATGTGCAGATGTTTCCTGTCCTGGTTGTGAAAACAGAAAACTCTTCTTAGAGTGGACCCTAGAATACAAATCCTGTGTGATAAAACATAACTCAGGGGGAAAATCTAGAAAAGATTGTACATGGGGTAACTCTAGTCCTGTGAAGAAGATTCTTCCACTTTGTCTCTAGAGTCAGACTTGCTGAGTCATAAACTCACAGACTTTCCTCAGCCAATCAGGGGAGTGAAAAAGAAAGTAGTGAGCGAGATCTAGAGAGAACTCAGTGAATAGTCCATGCACTGTGGGACCAAAGTGACAAATAGTGGTGCTCAAATATTTATTTGCAGGCAAGAAAGAAGAAAAGGACGTTGGTTGCTGTAAAGCATAGCTAACTTTATACTCTATAACTATGTAATTATAGTCTATAGGAAACTTCATAACTAAACACACATCATTTCCTGTGTAAACTATGTGCTACACTGTGCATAATGACACAGTATGCAAGACTGACTGCTGCTGTATAAATCATTTTGACTTATATTCAAGATCTATATATCAAGAATTACAGTGTTTTAATTGTATATAGAAAGATTCCTGCTCTTGTAGTCACATACAGTCAGTGCCTTAATAATAAAATATATTCTAGTATTTTCAACTCCCTTCATTATTCATCATAACAAATCAATATATTCTCCATCATATTGACAGAATGCTTGTTTTTCTAAAATTGAATTGAATAGACTAAGTAGATAAAACATGAAATTGACATGAAATACAAAAGGGAAGACTGGAGAGTGAGATGGTGTATATAAGTCTGGAGGTAGGATTAACAAAAGCAAAGAATGTATGAAACAGTTACGAGACAACTCAGTTATTTGCTTGCTAATTACAATAAAAACTCATTGCCTCTGTCTCGGGTTTAAATTTAATAAAAAACTTGTTTAGCTTGAGATTAAAACAGAATGTCTGACCTTTTCTGAAATGATCATAAATATACTTCTAAACTTACAAATGAATTTATATTAACAGCATTATCAGCTTCAAAATTACAACATCAAAAATACTGAAAAATTGTAAACCATGTTGAAAACAACCTATAACCACCAGAACCAAATAGTCAAACAAGATTTATTTCTTCATTTAAACATAAACTATATGGCATTTGTTAGAAACTAACTATAAACACTATTATTAAATATGTTTACTAGGGATCCTTTCAAAACACATTTTGAAAACAATTTATTGTTCATAAATATACCATGTTTATTTTATACCAGTATATCCAAGATTGTATCATCAATCAGGTAAAACGGACATTTGGGAAAAATGAAGGCATCATAGTTTACAAGTCATTTGGATGAAGTCCTTTGAATACTATCAGCGGGAGAAGTGGAAATGAAAAACTGAAGATAATCAAAAGGAAACCTACGATCTGTTTAAGATTAATGGAATAGTCCAAGTTACAAAAAAAAAATGGGCAGAAAATGCATCCCATGAGAACAGATTCCTCTTCCTCTGTTCTAGTTTTCTCCATTTTAACATCGGAACCACCTGACACAAAGAAAGCAAGGGAATGTGTGCTCAGTGGGAATGATAGGTTACCCTATGTAACTATGGTCTGGAGAATGAAAGATAAAGAATCAGACAACATTCTTCTCTCCATATAAGTACCACATCAATGAAAAAGTTCACAGAGTGACTACTTTTATTAATCTCAGGCAACCACAATATCATATAAACTGTCAGGATAATGAAAGAGTTTAAAGAGAGAGAGAAAGGGACAAGAAAATTATACTAAACATACTTAAGATGAATGAACTCTAAAATAAACTAAAATGTGTTGGACTGACTCCCAAATTTGGAAACAAAAAGAAAAACGACCCTTTAGATTTCTAAAAGTTTCTCAGCTTTAGAAAAATATTTTTACTCTAGAATGTATCTAGAAATGGTTCTTCTCCAAACAAACTACATACCACCACAGAATTATGTGGTTCCCACTCAGCATTCTTCATACATGTCTTTTATTTCCTACAATGATAGAGGAGCATATTTCTCACCTGCCTATGTGATGACTTTTTTTTTTAAGTGTTCTGCCATTACTGCTAACTTAGCACAATGAAAATTAAAATCTCTTTCTTCTCACATTTCCCACATCTTGTCTTTCTGGAATTACTCTTCAACACACTATCTCAGTTCTGTGAGTAGTACTGCAATTTCAGTACCAAGATAAAGCCATAAAAATACCCTGACACTTAAGTTTTTCTATTTCAATAGAAATTTAATCTCCAATATATTTACATCAGTCTTAAATATTCCCCCATAGATATAACTTGTCAAATAACAATTGTCATGACTCAATAAAATCCAGAAAGAAAAATATTTATACACAATAACAAAATAGTCTTACTGGTAGATACAACCCTTTAGAATTTGTCACTTTTTATTTTATGTGTGTAAGTGTTTCTATGTGACCCGTATGCATAACTGGTGTTCACAGAGACAAGAGAAGGGATACAAATTCTAAGAACTGGGGTAACAGATGTTTGTGAGTCAATGTGTGTGTCCTGGAAATCAAATCCTGTTCCTCTATATAACAGCAAATGTTCTTAAATACAATAGGGGAAGTGGGCTGCTTGTTCTTCTCAGCCACCAGGCTAGTTTAGCTGCCGAAATAATCCCACAGAGATTGTATTAATCAAATCACTGCCTGGCCCATTATCTCTAGCCTCTTATTGGCTAACTCTCGCATCTTGATTTAACCCATTTCTAATAATCTGTTTGTCACCATGAGGTCGTGGCTTACCGGGAAAGATTCAGCATGTCTGACCTGGTGTCTCCATAGCGGCTCTCTCTCACTCTGCTTTCTTTCTCCCAGACTTCAGTTCTGTCTTCTCTGCTTACCTAAGTTCTGCCCTATCAGGCCAAGCAGTTTTTTTTTTTATTAATTAATCAATGAAAGCAACACATAAACAGATGGACCTCCTACACCACTTAAACAGTAAGCCTTCTTTCCCACTAAATTTCAACTTTTAAAACTCACATTACTTCAGTTAAAGCATTACTTATTAATCACATGTGTTCCCTCATCTGCATTCTGTCCTTTATTTACTTCTCCATTTCAATATAGAGCAATTAACTCTCATAGTACTACCAGCAAACCCTTTCTTACACTTGCCAAATTTAGTTTTAAGCATATATATTCGTGTTTATTTTGCATATCCATCCTATTTTCATTATCCACAAATACTTGATTATCATTACGTCCCTTCCTAGTTTGTACATATTTCTATGAGACTCAAAATGTAGTCCTCCTTCTAAGGACTCAGATATTAACACAAAACTCTTGGAATTTTATTGAAACTTTTGCAATTCCTGTCAGCTTACTTAGAAACACACACATTACTATCTTTTGTCATGATTTTCATGAATAGTTTGACAATGTATAAGAGATAGGAAGAATAGAATGGTAGGAAATAAAGAAAACCAGCTTTGCAAATGAAATACATGCATGAATCAACCACAACTCCTGAGGCTATATGAAAAAAAGTTATTACCAGGAGCATCAGAGAACTGGGACCCAGATTTTCCATTAGGTCCATAGCCTTTGGTCCTGTGGTTGCAATGCCTATGAATAGAGAACACAAAGTAATGCAGCTTGTCCTGTGATTTTTGGAACAAAAAAAGGAGATGAGCATAACTACAAGAATAACTGCCATGTATAGGATATACTTCAATATTGGGATTAGCACTGAAAAGAGAACAGAGAGGCTTAATATCCAGCAGTCAATGGCCAACAGGTGAAAATCCCATCCTCTGATCCTCTAGGTAAGGCACAGCTTCTAGTAACTTCAATTAGAAGGCTCTAGCAGGGAAGAGCAGCTGAAGGCCAGAACTCCAATTGGTCCCAACACTAATGTCATTTTGCTAAACTCATAGATTTGTTTGACTCTTTTCAATTTTTTTTTTCTTCTGTTGCTGTTGTTTAGCCACTTTCTGAGAATATTTCTACTGTAGGAGGCGGAAAAAATACAGAGATCCACAAACAAACATAATGCAGAGATTGAAATAAATTCAAAAACTCGGTCCTATATGGGTTCTCTCTATCAAATCCTTCCACTCAGGGCTACGAAAATCCCATGGGAAAAAAAAGGGGGGGGCACTGCAGAAGAATATAAGAAGCAAATGGGATAGAAAGCACCAAGAATACAAATCCATCTAAATCAACATGATCAAAGCTCATATGAACTCGCAGAGACTGCAGTATAAGGATCAGGGCCTGCCTGAGTCTGAAACTCTGAGGACAAATTAGAGTTTCCAGTTTAGTGTTTTTTTTTTTTTTTATGGGAATCTGAGTATGTTAAAAAGTGGGTCTCTGCTTCTTGTGCTTTTTCCTGTTTATCCTGATATTTGTATGCCTTGTCCAATTCTTATGTGATAGTTTTTGTTTTTATCTTGTTAATTTTTCTTATATGATTATTCTTTAGAAGCCTGTTTGCTTTCCAATGAGAGAAATAAAGGGAGATGATTTAGATGGGAGAGACAGTTGTGAGGAACTAGAAAGAGTAAATAGAGGTGAAACTCTAATCGGGGTATATTATGGAAGAAAAAAATCAATTTTCAATAAAAGAAAAGAGAAAGTAACTACCAAAGAATCAATTCATACTTAAAACAAATTAAAATGGACTGATGACCAAAAAGACCAGGGCTAATGAAATGATTACCTTTACTTTTTAAAAAGGAAAATTTCGATGAACACTTACCTTTGTTGCTAATAAAAGTGTTACAATCAAAACTTAAAAAGCTTTTCTATTTCCCTGGCAATAGATGCCCAATGATCTAAACACATAACTTGAGCAGTAGACTCAACTTCTGATCTTAGTGACAAGTCTTATTACACAACCTACAAAACAGAGCACTGTAGATGGGAAATCTACATACAACTTTTCTGATACAGTTTCCTTACTTTTTCATCAAACAGTCTATGAAGTTTATGGCCAACCTAATTTCTCATGAAAAGAGAGTAGAGATTTTACTCCTACAAGGGTTTATTTGCTGCAGTTGAACATTAGAAAATTAAAAGGGGACTCTGCTAACAAAATATAATTCATTTCATTCACAAGAAGAATAGACATTAAATGGCATTCAGGTAACAAATATTATATTTCAAAACTGAAGTAAAATAAGTGACATGCAAAGCATTATAAAATAAAACTGATTAAATATTCATATTTTTAGCTTACTACATATTATACTTAATGAAAAATATACATAATATTTTCATCATGCTTGTCCTCTTCAAAAACTACTCCTTGATTCTCCTCACTGACCTCAAAATACATTATGACAAAATAAATATCTTACTATCTTCTAGACATGGATGCAGGAATTTTTTATATAAGGTTTTATTCTCTTTCATTGTTGCATCCAGATGTCTAGAATTTGGGTGCTGCAAGTATTCATATTTGTGTTTCTACCCTGAGTCAATCTTCCATAAAAATATCTTCACTGACTCAATCAAAAATACGAATCATCAATCATCTAACTGATTCTAAATCTCCTCAAGTGGAAAATAAAGATTAACAATCTCTTGTCTATGTGACACTCAAATGCATATTAGTTTCAAGCATAAAATTATGAATGACCTTGCTCAGCAAAACGCTTGATGTATCTCATAATGAAAATTGCATTTTTTACACTTTTAGAAGATGCAATGATCTAGAAAGAAAACTATATAAACAAGATTATCATTTCCCTTGGTTGCCTACCAGAATTAAGATAGCAATACTAAAGATGTCACAAATTTTAGATACAAGGTAGAGAGAATTCAAGCTGGAACTGGAGATGTAAAACCAGATTGTGTTTTGTAGTCAGATAGTAGAGTAAAGGAGTCATTGATTTTGCCCAATTTTAATTTTCTTTATTCACTATTATATCAATCCACCAAATTTGCTTGACTGTCTGGTATGATAGAGACAACTGTTATGGGAGTAACTCACCTCCCTCTACTTGTTTTGAGGCTTTCCATTCAATAGGAAATCCATTCTTGTTTCCAGAAACCTTGTCACACCTATGGCTCCAGTAACACATGAAGGATCATATTATCATGGTTTTGCTAAATTGATACGGTATAACATTGCTTCTAAATATCTCTTTTTATATAGAAAACAAAAGCTACTCTTAACCATAGTCAGAAAAGTACTCTTCACAGAAGATAGAGGTGAATGTAGAGGTGCACAACAGCACAAAATTATGGAAGCAAGTGAAAGACAAGTGTTCAGTCACGAATTAAGACATTTATACCATCCAGTTAATGTTCTGGGAACATTGTGCAAGACAAGACAGACATTAAGAGTCTGCAGATCATAATAAAGGCTATCAAATACTGTCTTCTAAGTAATGTATGCCCATGGCAATCAGAAACTCAGTTAGAAACGTAGATGCAATAATAGAAACTTATAAAGAAAATGCAAAGGATGGGAATTCTCCTTGCTTCCTCACCTACTGTATTGTGAACTTCACTGACTTCCCATTCCTCTGTCATGATGCAGTAAACTTTCAAAGACCATATATTTAAAGTACTGTGCTTATTCCCCCTGTGACTTCAGAGTAACTCTGAAGCATAGGCTGCCACTGCACAGAGAGGATCAAGAAGTGAGTGATCACCCACCCAGCTGAACACTAAGCTCTCTAGTCCTTTGTACCAGGGCAAAACCCTGGGACCCTCTCCCACCTGCCTCAGCTTCTCTAGCAAGCCAGCAGATGAGTTTCCTGCTGGTAGGCTGTTTGAATCCCCCATCAAATTGATTGGACCCTGTAAGCTACAAATTTCAGGCTACCATGCCTCCAAAGCCTCCTATCTCATCCCTACCCCAAACCCACCTTCATGATCTCAGAGGAACTCTGAAGAACACCTCAAACTCAAGGACAGATATTACCTCAGAGTAAATGGTTGGTAAAAGATTTTCCAATCAAGTGGACCTAAGAAACAAGTGGTGTAACTATCCTAACACTTACCAAAATAGACTTCAAACTAAAATCAATCAGAAGAGATGGAGAAGGACACTTCATACTCATCACAGGAAATATCCATCAAGGTGAAATCTCAATTCTGAGCATCTACATATACAAGAACAATCCTATCAAAAGCAATCTATGGGTTCAATGCATTCCCCATCAAAATCCCAATACAATTCTTCATTGACCTTGAAAGTAGTTAAAGGAGATATTTATAGCATTTTAATATATTGACTACATCAAATGTAATTGAATTTTAATGTAACATCATTCATTTAATTGTGGTATGTGAGTAGGCATACCATGTGTTCCAAATACTACATTAATAAGCATAAATGCATATGCCTAACAACTACTCACATCTTTCCTGAATATTTTCACTCAAAAATAGACTGTACAACAAAATAAAACCTTTTGCTGACAGTTATCTTCTGTAACCGCCAATGGTTTAATTATACCTTTCTATTTTAATCATATTGATTATTCTTACTTCCTAATTCCTTACAATTGCTGTCTGTCCTCCTACTGTTCCACAATGTCTATCATTCATTAATTTTAGCCAGAAATGAAAAAAATGAATTATAAATATTAGCATGTAAATTTTAGCTATGTAAACAATTCTTTGAATTAATGTTTTGAACTTCTAATTTTTAAAACAGTACCCATCTTAAATATCACATAGACACATCTACCATAGTATAAGGATAATTATGACAATACCACACAGGCAGAAACATTGCCAATACCATCCTTTCTATGAAGGATAGCATTAAAGAGGTTCAAGATAAATTGGTTTGCCAAATAGCATACTACTTACAATATGCTGAGAGATGATCAAGTCAAGTGGATGCTGTGTTACAATCATCACCACTGGCAGAGGAATCTAAAATATATGACTAGAGGCATAATGATAAATTCTGCATGTGCAGGCCAAAATTTACATTAGTGTAATAAAATTGAAAGCATTCACATAAATCTCCTACCTCAGCATAGCACATTTGTAACAAAGTTAGTGCTGGACTTGAGAACATTGTCTTTGAAAATTCAGTGTCAAGTTGCAGAGAGAGAGCTAATGGATTACAGACCCAAATCTGCATCCTGGAAATTAAATATCTATTATGGAAAAAGTATTTTAATTAAGTTTACATTTTAACAGTTTTATCACTGACAAATGATATTAAGACTAAATGGAAATCAAAATTCCAACTTTTAAACTTAACTCTTTGTCCAACAACAGATGGAAACAGAGGCAGAGACCCACATTGTAGCACTGAACTGAGCTCCCAAGGTCCAGTCAAAGAGTAGAAGGAGTGAGATTATGAGCAAGGAGGTCAAGACCATGAGGGGTTCATCCACTGAGACGGTTTGCCTGAGCTCACCAACTCCAACTGGACTGGGAATGAATGATCATGGAATCAAACTAGTCTTTCTGAATGTGGTTGACAGTTGTGGCAGACTGTGTGGCCAATGACAACAGCACTGGGATTTGTCCCTACTGCAAGTACGGGCTTTTTGGGATCCTATTCTCTTTGGATATATACCTTGCTCAACCTAGATGTGGTGGGGAAGGCCCTGGACAGGGTCCCTTGTCCTCTCTTAAGATTAGAGGGGGATGAAGGCAGGTGTGCAGAGGGAGTAGGAGTGGGGGAGGAGGGGAGGAAGTGCATGCCTAATTGATTTTTGATTAATAGTTTATTTATTACCATTTTCACACCCATCAAGCTTAGCCTTATTCATTTATATTAAGAATAGTGAATGGATAAAAGGAAGGTGGTGGTGGTATTAATATTGCCATTCAAGTCTATAAACTGATTTCAAAATTTTTTCTGATCTTGAAATTATTCCTACAGAAGTATTGTGTTAATTGATCTTGGAAAATACATATCTAATCTGACTACCAAAGCATCTATTTGGAGCAGACAGAAAAATAATTATGGAAATAAACAACTGTTCAAATTACAGAGACATTTAATTATGTACTGGGCTTTCCCAACTCATGTGTCCACACTATACCTAAGACTGAGGGGTTAAGCCGGATGAAAGGACAAAATGAGTACAAAACTCAAACAATCAGAATGTCACACAATGATGGTGTCTTCTATATATGAGAGGGAGGTGCATCCATGAAATCTGGACATTATGACTGCCTAAATGAGACCTGTTCAGCAACAACAACAGTTGACATCCTACATAGATAAAGAAATTCTCAAAGGGCCCTACCCCTAGACAAGGCACTCTAAGCAATTGTGGCTGCTAAGAGATAGACAACATGTGTACTCCAGAACAAACCCTGATGGGTTATTGCATCCCAAGTGGTCACTGCTAAACTCATGTACATATGAGCAGTGGCAAATGGATTCAGGAGGTTGTATATCTGTGAGTATAAAAAAATAATTGTAGAAGTCACAGACTTGAGAGAGGCCAAGGAGGACACAGGAAAAGTTGGGAAAGGGGGAAAGATGCATGAAAATGAAACAAAAATATTACTCGTCTATAATAATAAATAAATAGCTTGCAACATATAATTCATGTAGATAATTTATTATTTTGTCTTACAGTCTTATATTTATGATCTGATTATATTTAAAAGCATGATCATTAAAATATGTATATGTATATATGTGTTTCTCTATACATTCTTAAACATTTATTTAAAGATCAGTACAGTTAAGGATAGTTAAGGATAGGAATCAGAAGGTAAAAGTACATGATATAAAATTTGATGACCTGAGTTTGAACCCAGGATCCATGCGTTGGGAAGTAAGAACAGATGCCTGAATGTTGTCTTCTGACCTCCTTATGAGCTCCCTGTTATGTCCAGAAACATGCACACACACAGACACAGGCACACATGCATGCACACACACACACACATACACACACACACTATTTAGCAATTACATAAATTTATTAAAATTCTCTTAAAAGTACATATATATAGATGTGGTGAATACAAAGTTACTTATCCTTCTGCAGTGAAAGCTCAATCTTAAACTACACCTTCTAGAAAAGAAGGCAAAGGTTTCCTAAAGCTTGAATTTTCTTCATCATTTATATTATAAATTGAATTTGCTTCTATGGACTTGTTTCTAAAGAATTCCTCCAAAAGCAGCACAGATCACTGTACTTTATACTTATATATGTACAAGCATAAAAGGATGGGAAGCATAGAGATTAATAAAACATAAGCACCAACAGGAGGCTCATTTCTTCCACTTTCATGTGGTTGGATTAAGAGCTGTGATATGTCATTTGAAGCATCGTTTGGCGATTATATTTTTTAGCACCAACGCGAAGTGTAACTAACAGAAAGCTTAACATTTCAGCTTCCTGTGCTGTCACACCAACTTAAAGTCATCAGAGAGCAAATGGTTCGGCAGACTGAGTTAAGTTACTGGCGCTTAGGTCCTTCATGTGGTCTCACATTTCGGTCATTTATTGCAAACTAACGCCATTTTTTTCCCCTGAGCATTTCCCACTGTACGAGTAATTACTTTGACAGAGCTATTTTTTTTTTTTCCTTTGTGTTCCCTAATCTTACTGCTTCTAACTGGTTCAGAGAACTAATTCATAAAAGTACCCACAAGGAGCAAATATGAAATAATGACAGATATAAAAAGCAACAGCATTATGCAATTAAAAATTTGGAATGTAAAGTGTGTGTAAGTTTTATGCACACTTATTATAAGCAAAGTTTTCTAGTTGATAAAACTACGCTGATGGCTTCTGTCCCAATGCATACCAGCTGTATTGTAGAAATTTAATCACAGTAAGTGAATGGTACCTGTCAAAGCACTTCTCAGGGATTCTGACTAAACAGCAAGAATGGGAACATTAACATAAGAATATTTCACAGTAGAAGCTTTAAATTAAGCTGCATGATGGTGGCTTGAGGTTTTAATCCTAGCACTCAGTTGCAGAGGCAGGCAGATAAGATCTCTGTGAGTTAGAGGTCAGCCTGGTGGACAGACACAGGACCAGGACAGTGAGGGCAGTTATACAGTTTTCTGTATTTTATTTATTATGATTTCTGTGTTATTATTTATGTAGTACATTTAAAGCAAAAATAAATGCATGCCTAATTGATTTTTGATTAATAGGTTATTTATTACCATTTTCATGACTATCAAGCTTTAGCCTCATTTATTTATATTTGTGAATAATGAATGGACAAAAGGAGGTTGCTGGTGGTATTAATATTGCTAGCCTTGAAACAGGGTTTTAAGAAATTTAAAAAGTAAAAAAAGCATAAATTATGTGCATATGTAATATACATATATGTTTTGTACATATATGCTTGTCTTCATTTTTTTTCTTTTTCTTTTGTGATTATAATACAATTATCCAATTTCTCCTTTTCCTTTCTTTCCTCCCAACCCTTCTATACACCACCCTTGTTGTCTTTCAAATTCATGGTGTCTATTTCATTATTAGTTCTTGAATAACTTTATATGTATATACATATATATTTATAAAAATAATATTCTCCATTTGAATTAATTTATTATTTTATTCATATGATATAGTTTGACTATAGTATTTTCCAACCCAAATGCTTTCTTTTCTTTTACACATACCCTTCCTTCCATATCCACATCCTTTCTGTATCTCCTTAGAAAACAGTCATCCAAGAAGAATGATGAAATAAAATAAAGTAAAAACAAACAAGACAGAATATGAAAAAGATTACAAGCAGAAAGATGCCAAAGGAAAAGCTGAGAACCACTGTACAAACAGGGGAATTCCATAAAATCAAGGTTTGTAGCCACTGTGTGTGTGTGTACAAAGAAAATTTATGCTGAAGGAAAAAAATTAAAAACTCTGAAACAACATTATTAGACAAAGAAACTCCTAAGATGCCCTTGAGTTTCTTCTGTGTTGCCAAATTACTGCATGGCCTATTGCTGAGTGTGGTTTGTTTCCCCAGGGAAACTTCCGTGAAGAAAATTAACTTTTCATTTGCAAATGGTTATCAATCAGACCATATTTTTAGGAAAGCAAGAGAGTACTTAACAACATGCTCTCATTTCAAATGGGATTATCTACCTCATTCATTTCTTTATAAGTTTATCATTAGTATACAGAAAGGCTACTGCTTTTTGAATGTTAATTTTGCATCCTGGACATTTGCCTTTTGGTTTATTAGCTTATAAGTTTTCTGGTGAAATAAAACGTTATATCATTTATTTCTAATTTATATTTCTGTGCTGTTTTATCCTATTTACCTTTCCTGTGGTTTTCTGAGATAGGATCATACTACAGAGCCCAAACATTCCTCAAACTTGAGCACTCCCTGCTTTAGGTGGTACACAGACATTGTTCTCCAAGCCAATACAATTATTTTATCAATAAGTATAAATCAGATATTATATAGTGTCTCATTTACCATTTGTATGCCAATTCGTGGTTTTGGGATTGCAGCCTGACAATGTCACTTTAGGAAATCTTTGTCTTTAGAGTGCTATAATGTGCAGCGTATTTTTGTAGTTATTGACTAATGTATTAATATCATATACACATTCAAGTAAAACTCAATATGCTTATATATTTTAGTCATTTAAATATTCAGTATATAGATTTAACTATAAAGTACTTAACTATTAACTATTAAATCACTATAGTAAATTTTATGCATTTTCTACAGGCCAAGCTCTATAAAATGTAATATAGTACTTATATATTCAAATATATTACTGTAGTTGAGTACTATTCCCTGTAAAAATCATACATTGTTGTAAAAAAATTTTTTTATAGGCAGTGGTATTTTTTATTAACAAAAGAATTACACTTTAAATGAATGGAAATGTTTCTTTTTTTTTTTTTTGCTTATCGCAAAAAAAAATTCCCATTTCCCTCCCCCTCCTCGCACACATCGCCCGTCCCTCCACTCCCCTACCCCTCTCCCCCTACATCCCACTCCATTCCCCCTCCTTCTCGAGAATGATGAGCAGTCCAGGTTCCCTGCCCTGCGGGAAGTCCAAGGTCCTCCCACTTCTATCCAGGACCAGGAAGGTGAGCATCCGAACGCGCTAGGTTCCCACACAGCCAGTTCATGTATTAGGATCGAAACCTAGTGCCATTGTCCTTGGCTTCTCATCAGCCTTCATTGTCCGCCACGTTCAGGGAATCCGGTTTCATCCCATGCTTATTCAGTCCCAGTCCCGCTGGCCTTGATGAGCTCCTAATAGATCAAATCCACTGTCACAGCGGGTGGGTGCACTCATCGTGGACCTGACTTCCTTGGTCATGTTCTCCCTCCTTCTGCTCCTCATTTGGGTCTTAAGAGCTTAGTATGGTGCTCCAATTTGGGTCTCTGTCTCTATCTCGATCCATCGCCAGATTAAGGTTCTAAGGTGATATGTAAGATATTTATCAGTATGGCTATAGGATAGGGTCATTTCAGGTTCCCTCTGCTCAGTTGCTCAAGGTACTCGCTGGGGACATCTCCTTGGACACCTGCGAGCCCCTCTAGAGTCAGGTCTCTTGTCAACCCTAAGATGGCTCCCTTAATTAGGATATATATTTCTCTGCTCCCGTGTCCACCCTTCCTTTATCCCAACCATCCCATTCCCCCAAGCTCCCCCCAATCTCCCCTTCTCATGTTTCTCACCCCATTTCCCCTTGGCCCCATGCCACCTCATCCCAAGTTCCCAGTTTTTGCCCGGCAATCTTGTCTACTTCCCATATTCAGGCGGGTGACTATATGTTTTCCTTTGGGTTCACCTTCTTATTTAGTTTCTCTAGGATCTCAAATTATATGCTCAATGTCCTTACATGGAAAGGAAGGGGAATAGGGCACAAATTGAAAGCAGAAACTATCCGTGAGGAGGCCCTGAACCACACATTAAAATTTCTGTTGTGAATCTAAAGGGGTTTGCCAGTTTTTCTATTTGTAGGATACTGGCCAGCTCATTCTGTAACTGAAGCCAGCTTCAAATTAAATCTGACTTGGTTCAATAAAGGATGCATTCCCATTGCTTAATTGATTATTGAAGTAAATGTTTTTGGAACTATAAACAAAAAATACTTAACAATTTTCCCTCTATGTTCCGTACATAATTTCATGCAGAAACAGTTAGGCATGCCATAAGAAAATAAGAGAAGAGACTAAAAAGGAGAAAAAGAAACAAAGATGTAATGCTAAAGCTGCCAAAAACAAAGACAAAGAGGAAATTATAAAGGCAGCCAGAAAATAAGGAAGCCACATGGAAAGGCATATTGCCTTCAAAGAATGATTTCCCAAAAGTCAACAACAGAAACCAACAAACACTGGACTCTGTTTTTGAAGTGATGATTTAGAATTCAATACCCTGTGAAAACATCATTCAGAGATGAGGAAAGGCCATTGTATTCTTGTTAGAAAGAGCAGATCCTTGAAGAAATCATCTTTACACAAAGCTGTGATTCAGAAAAAGACTGCAGCAAGATTGTTGTTTGCTGTAAAAGGATGGCTCAGATAAGTACATTAAGAAAAAATATAAATAAATAAACTTAATGTGGAGCTTTCCTGAAACATGCATACAATGTAATTGTGTATTAATTACAAAAATTAACTATATAAAATATCACTTAAAGTACATGCACACAAGAAACTGAAAGTATCAAGAAATGAAGGTCAGTGAAGTTTTTAAAGAATTTTCAGTCCTACTAGCATCTGAAATGTGGAAACACTCAAATATTTTCACTTTTCTTGAGTCTAGGATGGCTCTTACTATGAATCATGCATTGATAACTAACTACTAGGAAAATACTAAATTATCGCAAAGGAAAGTGAAAAAATAAGTATGGTGTGTAATAAACAGAGGAAAGGAANGTGGTAACCAGAGTAGATGCTAATGAACTAATTAATAGATACATATAAATAATTTGCCATATATGTGCAAAGTATAAAATGATTCTGTCGTGTTTATAATCAGCATAACTTTAAAGAAAATAGGGTAGACAAGAGAAAACTAAAAGAGACAGACAGTCAAAGCATACTTTCCTTATCTTTGTATATTTCAGCTCTCAACATATTTATAAAAATATAAGCCTTCTGATATTGGTCATCTCACTTCTATGTCGTAGCTTATAAAAACATCTAGAAATACCCGACTTCTTAAAAAATAAAAAAAAAAATTATTCCAAACAAAAAAGAAAGAAAAACATTTTGAAACATTTGCAATTTGATAGAATTGCTCTAGAAATTTGTTTACTTACAGTGATTTCTTTTATTTCCTTTCCTTTTTTTTCTGGATGAAAAAAGAATCAACAAAACTCTTAGTTACATTATTTTATTCAGGACTACAGTTCTATGTAATAAATATTATAATTTCATTTGAAATGTTTTTATGTGAAATTGGATTCCAAGGCAATATTGAAATTCTTTTGTAAAGTTCTGCTTAATAAATTACATATACACACCTAATACAATAGCAAGGGAACTGAAAACATTTAAAGAGAAGAATTACTAATACAAAACATGTGTGAAGAAACACTCTGTACCTTCATATATTAGACTACAAAAAAATCCAAAATAATGAGATGCCATTTACCTCCACTTGCAGAGCTAATGAGTGAACGCAGTGGTATGGATGAACCGATTCACTATGGTGGAAGTGAAATTAGTGCAACCCTTACTGAAATGCATAGAGAATCCCTGAAATACTAAAGGTAGAACTACTGAATTATAGCTGTGTAAAGCTATAAGTCACATCACTGTACGCTTGAAAAAAATCAAAGTACCCTAACCTAAAGTTTTCTGAATACCCATGTTTGCTGGGTTATTTCAAGGCAACTTGATGCAAGACAAGAGTCATTTGGGAAGAGGGAAGTTCGACTGAAGAAAAAAAACTACATTGTGGATAAAACAGTGGTGCATTTTCTTCATTGATAATTGATGTGGGAGGGCCGGATCCTTCTTGATAGGGCCACACCTTGACTAGTGGTCTGGTAGCTATAAAAAATATCATGCTTAGAAAGTCATGGGGAGCTAGCTAGTTAGAAGAACACCTGTATGGCCCCTGCATCCATTTCTGCCCCCAGGTAAATGCCCTGTTTGAATTGCTGTCCTGACTTCCCTCAGCGATGAAGCAGTCTTAAGGATTATGAACGGAAATAATCCCTTTCCTATCCAAGCTTTTCTTGGCCATTACGTTTGATCACCACACTAGCAACACTAAGTTCATTAAAACGTTGTTCATGATAGATAGCTCATAAATAGCCTACATGTTCAGAGACAACACGAAAAGGAATATGCTCTCTTTATGCTTAGTGGACTATTAAACAGTATTTTGTGATTTTTTATGTGTTTATATCCACAAATGTGTGTGTTTAGTGGGATATTTTTGAAGGCTAACAGGAGACATCAAATTCCTTGAAACTGGACTTTCAGGCCTTATGTGAAATATTTTATATGGGTGGTGGCATTTGATTTCAAGTCCTTATGCAGAAATAATTTTACCTTATGAGTCACCCACCTCCTCCAAAATTTAGAATTTTAAGTTAGTTTATACCAAAACTGAAGCAAAAATTCCATATACGAAAACCGAAGCAAAAATTCCGTAAGAACAAAGTTTTGGCAAACATTTTTATAATTTTTCTGTTTATTTGAATAACATTTAGACTAATACTGACTTTAAATTAGCAGGATATAATTAAAATAGATCTCATACTTCTAGCAGTTTGTACATTTCTTCATCAAATATGTCTTTTTTAAGCACTGACGAATCTTATTTCGGCCATGTTGTCTTTCCAAGTCCAGCTTCATGAAGATGCTCCTAGGTGTGTGGACCATCCTCCATTCTCAAAGCTTAGCATTATAAGAAGAGCTTAATAAATTGTGTTCATTAACAGTTTTTCAGATGATCATATGGGTGTTAATATTTTAGTGAAATATTACTACATAAGTATTTTTAACTTTACCACTTTTTATAAACAAGTTTTTAGTCATTAAAAATCAAGTAGATATATGGGAATTTATATATGAAATAAAGAAATAAAAAGCACATTGGGTACTATAAAAACACATTAGTGAAATAAAATAAACCAACTGATTATTTAAGTGACATTCATACTAAGCACTGTCATTATCATAATTAGTGAATGCGGTGGTTGTCACAGGATAGAACACTATGAATTAATTTTGAAAAGCAATTCTGTGAAGAAAACTGATAACAGTAATGTCCTTCTTGATATTCTCTTTCAGTGTCACTTGCTATGTTCCTTAAACTTGTCCATATGGCTGGAAATTCCCCTATTCAAGAAAAAATACAGGTTTTATCAAGACCTAGATGTTGTATCATTTCCTAAAATTTTTCAAGAAATGAGTGAAATATTAAGAACATCAAAAATGTAAAGTGATAATATACATTCAGAATTTAAGAAAAAATGATCAAGGAATTAGACATGTGATCTCTGTCCTCTAGAACCCCTATTGGCAATTTTTCTGAGACTTCCAGTGATGATTCCTAGTAGCAAGATGGCAGCTGTCTTCATCTTGACATCTCTACAACACTATGGCTCTCGGAAGTCACAGGCACTCATGCAAAGGAAGACCTTCAGTTTCAGCTTCATTAGCTTCACATTAAGTCTGTCTCTGGTCCCCTCATCTAATTATCTTCTAAATCCCAACAGAACACTTTGCTTAACAATGTCAGCAGCCCTTACCAAAACCAGCCTAGAAGTCAAAATTTGAGAAAGGAGGCTAATTAGAGTTATCCGAAGTCTGAACATGACCTATTTAGCTGTCAAATGTGAAGGAAAAGAAAGCAGATGAGAATGATTATAACCAAGCTTAAGCTCGCAATTAACTCTCCAGGGAAAAGTATCATTCATAAAAATAGCAACAAGGGAAGGGACAGCAAGATAATAGGAAAAAAAAATCAAGTTGAGGCCCATGGAATTTGAAGTGTTCATAGACCATATCTACATGTAAATGTAGGAGACATCTGGTCAAACTGATCAGAACTCGAACTAGAGATTTACACTGAGAATTATGGTTTGAGATCAGTGATATGAACATTGATTTCTCTTTCTGTGAAATCATTTAAACACTCTTTAGTTTTAGGACTAAACATGGACTACACTTACTCTCAGCATATCTATGCTTAAAGTGATAGCTCACAGAAACAATTTCAGTCAGTCATTAGAGAGTAAGTGGTGTCACCCTTGCATAGCTAGAACAAGAGGAAGGAATCTCCAAGGATGTAAAGCAAAAGGGAAATACTAAAAAGTCATGGTATGAAAGCAAAGAGCTCTATTTCCTTCTCATGAAAGACTATTGGGATTTAAGGTGAAGAATCTGGATTCACAAGATAAGTGGCATCGCTATGTCTATTCCACCATAGTATATAGAGAACATGTTTGAGTCTAAATCAGCTTCTGATTAATAAATACTCATACAATGGCTGTGAAGACTCAAAAACACCACCCAAACATAAAATTTATACAGTGAATAGTAGTGTTCTTAGCCATAGGACTGTGAATGTTCAACATATTCAAATAGTAATTTAGACATTCCATAAAGAAAACCCATCTCGATCAAATAGTCTGTCTCCTAGGAATATTTTCACAGATTTATAATGATAATGATATGCCTGAAAACTTCAAGGTTTTCTTTGCAATTTCTACAGGTTTAGGACACTACATATGGTGATATTTCTCGACCTGGCTCTCCAGGTCGCTGCCTACTACAGTGTATCAGTGTGCTATTACTCTGAAAGCTTTGTATTAATGAGTATCAGGGTTATCTATTCATGTAATAGGTTTTAATACAGTCATAACTTCATCTCTAACTTTTGTGTTTGTGATTGACTGGTGCTAGAAGCAACATAATATCTAATCCTTACTTCTAGACATGATGTTCAAAGCTAAACAAGGTGTGACATATTCAAGTGTTCTGGGTTGCTTGGGAGAAAATTGTGCCTAACTGTTGCAGTAATTTCTCACACCTTCTTAAGAAAAGAATTTCATCTCTTCATCATATGCTGTTAACAACTACATTTATGTAATTTTTTCTTATTTCCATACAATATAATCTTAATACAGTTCCCCTTCCCTCTCCTTCAAGTTCCTTCTGAACTTCCTCCCATATAGATGTATTTCCTTGCTGACTCTCATAAGAAAAAACCCAGCTTTTAAGAGATAACAACAAAACATAGAAAAATATAGTATGATAAGGTAAATTAAAAAATCATCACATCAAAAGTTGGACAAGACAATCCAATAGTCTCTTCTTAGGCTCCTGTAGACAAAGACAAAGCCTCAGACTTCTCTTATATTCTTTTCTTTTATGATGGCTCTAAGTTTAGAGAAGTAGTGGACAATATTTTGTGGGATTCATCTTTGTGAAAATGTATCTGTTTTTCCCATACAGTTAATTATGTCTGATTTCAGGTTTTTAGGATTATAAGGAAAATAAAAGAAAAAGAAAGAAAAGAAAAACACTAGTAACATCATATCCCATTAAGAGTACATGTGCCAACATGCTTTGTGAGCAATGATGTTGAGAATTAACAATGATTTCACTTTGAGGTCTTGTCAGGTTCACTGGTTTTACTCTTTTCTTCCCTAAAATGCTATATTATTTTAAGATATATTTCATTATTTATGTTTAGACATCTAGGTCTCTGTGCATCTCTGTGTGGCTATGTGTGCATACATAGAGATGCCATGGAGAAAATAAATCAGAGACCCCTGGAGCTGGAATTAAAGTAGCTGTGAACTGACTTAATGGGTGTTGAAAAATCAGTTCCGATCCTCTGCAAGAACAGTATGCTCTCCTAACTGCTGGACTGTCACCCCAGTATGCTAATTCTATGGAGAAAACATGTCCAACTTATTTGCACTTCTCGAAGAACACATTTAAGTCCCAATTTTATAACATTTATTTTTAATTGGATTGGCACGAGCTGAGACTCTGCTACAACTGTAGTGAGGCTGAGATATCTGGGAGCTGGACCTCCTGCTGGCAGCGATGGGATTATCCTGACACCTTAATTGCTTGTTTACACTGATTTATAGTTTTGCCAAGTTCTATTTGTGCTTTTAATTTTTGATTCATTTTAATATATAATTTTATTTTAGATATTATAACATAATTACAACATTTCATCTTTCTCTTTCCTCTGTCCAAACCCACCAACACATGTTCCCACTCTTTCCTTCGAATTCATGCCCATTTTCTTCAATTGCTATTGTATGCTTGCATCTATATGCACATATTTTTCTAAAAATAACCAGTTGAGTCCAAATAATGTTACTTTTATGTAGGCTTTCAGGGCTGGCCATTTGGTACAGAAGCGAATTGCTGTGCTCGGCTCTGGGAAAAACCACCTTTCCAGGTTTTCCGCCACTGCCTATAGTCTATCTGGAGAGTTTCTCATGGGCTTTTCCCTATCCACTTTGGCATACCCACTGCTTTTGTCTCTGTTGTGTGGAATTTAATCCCAGTACACACTGTATGGTGATTGCACCCATTCCTGTGTCCTTCCTTTTTACTCCACTAACTTACCTAACATAATAATTGCATCGTAACTTTGAGTTTGTATTTTTTTTAAAAAATAACCAAATAGTATGTGTGCAGAAAATAACAATAACCACAAAAATGTTTCTTTCTTTTAAAAAAATATCCAATTAACACCTGTGTGGGGTCATCCACCTGAACATGGGCACCCTGCCAGTAGTCAGTCTACAAGGAAGAGTGGCTCTCCCTACTCCAGTAGCCATCAAGTGCCAGTATTCTGTCAGCAAGTGGTATCAGGTGCCACTCTTCTTTCCATTCAAGAATTGTTAACTCTCTTAACAATGTGGGAGCCTAGTGAGGGCATCTGCAACTGCTTGGATTTCAAACATTCAACAAGCATGCGGTACTTACAGACTTTATTTTTAGCACTCTTCCTGTTCTCGAGCTTTTTTGATCTCTCAATGGTCTCTTTAGCAAGACTTCCTGAGACATATAGGATGAGGGATATAGATGCCCCATTATTTCACCACTCATAGTTTCATAATATTAACACTCCGAAAAGTAATGAATTAACCAGTACTCGCTGCAGTAAGGAAATTCTCTGTCCAAGGTTGAGAGTTCTATGAATTTGAACATAAATATTTGCAATGGAGATTGACAAAATGGCTATTCAGTAAGGAAGCATCAGTAGGTCTTAAAGGAAAGACTTTGGCTTTTCTAGTTCTGGATTTTTATCATGTTTACAGGGCCAAACATGAAATATCCCCTGTCAAGCAGGCCTTAAATCCATGAAATTCTAACTACATACACAATCACCTTCATTGCACAACTGGATGCATCTTGATTTTAAGGTCACTATTGCAGCATTAATGATCAAGGGTAAGACCATTGATATCTCTAAGCACCTGTTGATCTAATACCACTTTCCAGAACTGGGAAAGATAAATTTTAAGCAGAGGATTTCCAGCTCAGTTCAAGATTGATTCCTCTACGTCCCTGACCAACAACTCTACTGGTTATACCTTGTGTCTGGCATTTGGACTTTCACATAGTAACCCATGTTTTCTAGGAGAAAGTCATTTGCCCATGCAGGGTATCTCCAACTAAGCTGTGTTTAAAGCTTCTTTAAATAGCATAAAAATTAATGGGATTCCATAAGACTTCTTCTGCCATTCTTAGGTTTATTTAATCCATTCCAGTTCCTCCTTCTGATAAGAGCTGAGATTGCAAGAACAAATGGCCTATTACTGCCTTGTCATTTCAAGGTTTTCATTCTCCAAAAAAGTTTTTCAGTATATAAAAGTTGATAACTTTTGGTTCTAGAGTGTTTAATGGTATGTCTATGGTATATCTCTGTTCTCACTTTTGTATACAAATGACTGCTGTCAATGACTTCAAATGTCAATTAGATAAGGAATAGGTATCCAACTAGAATATTATTTTTTAAAAAACTATTGCTTTGCCAACATATTTGCAATCTCTATTAACAACACGAATCAAATTGCACTCAATAATTTTATGATAAAAAGGAAGGAATGTATAAGTATTATATTAAGTACAGATTTTTCCAATGCAGTTTATGGCAATATCTGTATTGAATCTGATTTTGACTATTTGATTCATCGAGCCCACAAACTTCCCTGCAAATAAATATGGGGAAGTTGAGTGTTTGCCTCTTTGGGTGCCTTGTTCCTGTTTCCTCTTATTCTCTCTCTCTCTCTCTCTCTCTCTCTCTCTCTCTCTCTCTCTCTCTCTCTGATATATAGCTACCATTTATCTCTCTATCTTCTACTACCTGCATACCCATCACATATCTATTATCTATCTAGTTAGTCACATATCTATTATCTATCTAGTTAGTCACATATCTATTATCTATGTAGTTAGTCAGCTTTCTTCTATCTCTCTATCAATATACCTGTCTATCAATCATTATTGCACTGCATTCTTGAACACATACACACACACATACACAGACCTCTCAATCAATTGTGTGTTTATACATTTATAATTATGGTAGACAATCTGTAATTCATTCACGGAATTTGCCACCTTTTATCTACAACTTCAATTTAAAAATGGTAATGCAACCTTGTCTTTTATAAAATAAGTAAGCAAAATTAAATATTGTTTCTTTGTAAGTATGCTATTGTATTATTAATATAAATACATTAAATTGTGTTCAATAACATTTAGTTGATTCTGGTTTTACAGGGAGTATTTCCTAACTTCTTTTGATTTTTTTATGCATTTGATTAATATCAAATATGAATGAATATGTTATTTCCCACATTTGAGAGGTATAGTATTTGAGCTATATTTTTTCAATAAATATTCCTGAATTATATTTTGAGACCATCAATCAAATTTAGGAAGAATACTTTTTTTCTGAGTCACACTGTATTTTTTCCTCAAAGATCTCTCTGTACTAAAGTCTGAAGCATTTATTTTAAGCTGGAATTTACATTTGTATAAAACCATGTTTTTATACTCTCCAAGTTGTATTTGCAAACTTTACTTGATTGTCTTTGCATCTCTGCCATATTACTGAGACAGAGAATTTGCTATTACCAAACTATACAGGCAATTTACTCAACAAGTGAAGAGATATTTTCAAACAGATTGCTATATTCTGGGTTTCTCAATTTTCATAATATTCTTATACTAAGGTAGCAAGAATTTCAAAAAGCTTTCTAAATTTATTCTAAATTACTTGTCAGCAATTTGGAGTTTGACATATTTCAAAGAAATAAACATATTTTTATAATTATGTATATTGTTTTCAAAAGAATAATGAACTAAGATAAGAATCCAAAGGCATCATGCACATAAAATTTTTACAAACACCTGTGCTTCAGTATGAAATACCAAAAATAAATTAGCCTGTTGACCAGCAGGGTTTACAATCTTTGAAAATGAAAAAAAGCACAAAAGATTAATGTGGTAGGTTATTTTCTATAATAATCTTTCAAGAATCACCATATTTAATACTGAGAATTTGAGAATATGGGTGATATTATTACCATGATCTGGTTAATATGTCATATTATGTTTCCATGTAATAACTAACTACAAAATAATGGAACTAGCTTGTATAGATCCTTTAAGTAACATGAGTCCATAAAAGGCAAGAACAATTATTTGCATTGTAAAAGAAAATTAAAGTTCATGAAAGGTCTGAGGAAACACTTCTTAATTTGAAGACAGAACAAGGTAACATTCCAAAGATATAGGTAAAGTCTCAAAATAAACAATGGATGCAGCCAGTTCTATTAAGGCTCTAAATTGCATATAGATATATTAAGTCAGCACATCAACTCCCTTAGAAGCAGATTTCCCCTCAGTCTTTAAGAGGAAAAGCCTATCCTATTAAATACCTTCATTTCACCTCTTGAGAGTACTAATTCAAATCTGCTCGATCTTCAGTTTACAGAAAACTAAGGCTGTAAGGTGACTTTACGTGCTTAAGTGTACTACAGTTTGTAATATAGTGAAAATAAAATTGATATGATATGATATACGGAGGAAAACATTTGAAAGAACACGTAAAGCAGATGAAAAGGAGAAGATATATCAGTACCTTAATATATTCAGCTTGTTAGAAGTAGAAGCTAGCTGCAAAGAGTATCCTGGAGCAATTCTTGCCATTTTTACTTTTGGATCATGTAGAATCTTTGAACTTTTAGCAGACCACACCCTCATTACTGCATCATTAGAATTCAGAAAATGTTTCCCCTTTCTCAAGAAACTAATATTAATATATTAATCATTTGGATAAGGAGGAATCTTGACTTCTAGGTATATTATAGTTGACCCATTGAAGTATGGAAAATAGTAAGAGAAAACAAGTCAGAATTTCAAAAAAGTAGAGCTTGAAATATATTGTGAAGGAGGAATGGGTCATGATTAATGGGAGAAATCAGGGTTAAATGGGATAGACTAGGAGGACAGAGGAAGAAGGAATTGTGAGGGTGAATAACTAACTCAAAAGACCATTGTAAAAATCATATGAAAGCCTAATGCTGTAATATTTCTTAACTACACACACATACACACATAGACACACAGACGGATTGATTAATTCACCAAATCTAATATTTCTATGCTGCATCCCAAGAAAAATAAAATACAGCAAATATCATAATATAAGAGGTAAAACTAGTGATATAAAACTTATAATAGAGAAGTAAAACATCATCATCCTACTCAAGAAGAAAAGGCTATAATAGCTAAGACAAAAAAGTACAAAGTAAAACATATAAATATTTTGAGACCCAATAATTTTATCTATTTATACATTAATAGAAGTATGTATCAATATTTAATACATTTCAATTTTTATATTACTTGTAATTTAAACTTATATAAAAATAAACTGGGTAGTGGTGGCTCACGTCTTTAATCCCAGCACTCCGGAGGCAGAGAAGGCAGATCTCTGTGAGTTCAAGGCCAGCCTGGTCTACAAGAGCTATTTTGAGGACAGGCTCCAAAACTACAGAAAAACTCTGTCTTGAACCACCCCAAAAACCCAAAACATTAAACTATATATTAAATAAGATTGATTTCTTATGAATTCATCTATATTGCTGTGTATCTGTGCTTACTATGCAGGAACTAAAGTTTCCCAATGTGATTGTCAGGTGAACATAAACATGTTTACATTAAGAAAGGAAAGATTCTTCAAGGACAAAGTTTTTATAGAGTGAAAGCAGGTGTGTTTGACAAAAAGGTACGCTTTGATGAAAACATTTTTGATGGAAATGAAGATGAAAAGGTTATGACTCTACTCCAGACAAAAATGTTTAAAGTAGGAGCTTTAAACCTCTACTTATTGGGAAATTTTTATAAAGCTCACTGACTAAGTTAGTAACTTTCAAAAAAAAGTGTTTAAAATGGTTTCAGATGCAAACCTATTTCTAGCTTTTCATGGAATAACATTTTAAAATTTAAAAAATATAGTCATTGAAAGAAAAAAAAAGGTCAAATTTTGGATCAGATTACTTTACACTAGTTCAAAGAATGTCTCTCCTTTATAAGTTAAGTGAAGCAATTAAATTATTTTATTTGACAGCTTGACCTTCCGGGATTTTAAAATTAACTTTGTGTTTCTTTAAACCTCACAAATTACTAAAAAACAGGAATTCTTATCAGATATTTACATATAAAACAAGGCACTGTAGGATTGATTAATTTGAAGTGAAAGAATAAAGATTGTCAATATACCTATGGAGGCAGCAATACAGTTGTGAAATGTCAAAAACACCTTTGCTGAGAGTTGTTTTCCTGCTTCAAAGAGGAACATTCAATTCCTACCTCTTGTTAGAGTGCATTCCTAAATAAAACCTGAAAAAAAAGTCTTTTGAGGTTTTTCAGTGCTCTCTGCTCGCTTTTTCAGATTAACAGTTATGAAGTATAAATACAAATGAAGTTAGTACAATAACATATGTGCCCACAGCAGGAAAAAATAAAGTCTCCCAATATTTTTCATGTCCAACTTCCCTTTCTTCTCCTACTGTACACTTAAAGTCATTAGACAGTTGGAATTTCTGGACTACCAAGGAAGTACACAAATTTATTCCTGTGCCAACACATGCCCAAGTAGACATTATAACAGCAGATGCCTGATGGAAAAAAAATGCAGTTAGAAGACCACTTACTGAAGCACAATTAATCAAAACCCAGAGACAGAAATGGGCTTCAACCTGAAGGTCGGAAAAGTAAAGCAGCCAGTCACAGACTCTTACCTCTACCTCAGTCCGAAATGGTGACCCTGCCTCCAGGAATCGTGGAATGAGACTGAGGCTGAGAGCTGTCTCCTCCTGTTTTATAATCCTCTCTAGTTCTGGGATTACAGGCATGCTCCACTACCACCCAGTTTCTATGGCAAGCTAATGTGGCTACTAGGATTAAAGGTGTGTGTCACTATTGCACAGTTAGGCTAGCCAGTGTGACTGTTTTACTTTCCTGATTCCCAGGCAAGCTTTATTAAAATGAATTATTTATTACAAATGAAATGCCACTACAACTTCCAACATCACTCTTTCTGATACATTCACCCAACAACTGTACGAATTCTTACACTGTTTCACTGTTGTTTTTATTTCACTTTATAATTTCATTTTTATTATAGGACCTTATTAGGTAAGTATTGATTCACTTCCACAATCCAATTTAATGTTTAGTTATCACATAGTTGCAGAAGGCAAGCTGTCCTGTATCCTACTTCAGATTAATAATTTTAGCATGTGAACTATGATATGAGCAACATTATTCATATTCTTAAATCTGATGAAATTAAATATCACTTTTGGTTTTATGCTGAATAAATCTCCTGGTCATTTTAGTGTTCCTTTGTTGTGTCAACTTGCCCATAATCTTATTTCTGTTACCTTCTTGTGTCTGAATCCTACTTAAGCCCAAAGCTGTTGGACACACTGATGAGTTTACTGCAAAATCACAGATATCTCTCTCTCTCTCTCTCTCTCTCTCTCTCTCTCTCTCTCTCTCTCTCTCTCTCTCTCTCTCTCTCCCGACTATATGTCTGTGTTTCTGTTCTGTTCTGGTCTCCTCCTTGACTTATGTCTCTATCTCTTAACTATCACATGTCTTTGCATCCTGCTGAATATGTGTCTGCCTTTTCCCTGATCTCTCTTATTTTTTTTCTCTATAGAAAGATTCATAATCTATGAATACTTGTTTTTCCACAAGTAAAAACACTTTTTTAAACTGTAGTGGAAAGGTTAGTCTTGCTCTCTTGCAAGATTTGATAATATTTTATATACAGCCTACAGTGTCAATAAGAAAAATGTCCTGATGACAGTTATAACTATGCCTTTAGAATGCTATGAAATACATGGCTTTTGGGACACTTATAAAATCTAGAGAAACTCCCTCATATTCTAACATTTGAACTTCTCTCTATCCTTCTCCACTTCTTTCATTCAGCCAATAGGAACTCTTCCCCCTTTTATTGACAGACTATAGCCTAATACTCCTATGTAAGTTCACTAAAATTATCCTCAAGTGTATTGAGTTTAAGGATAAAAAAAAATAAAAGAAGAGAAGATCAAGAAGCCCAACTTAATAATGTGGAAATCTGGAGACTCTGTCCAGCTTTGGGGATTTTCAGAAATGATTGCCCTTGAAACGAATCAAAAAGCATCCAAAACAGTTACTGCTTTCAAATAGTCTAATACTAGAATTGCGCTGAAATCCACCCATGGTATATTTCTTTGTGTAAATTCAAATGAGCTCACTGTTGGCTGTTCAACATGCAATTAGGCACAGAGAATATGGGAACCGCTGTTTCAAGACAGGAAAATGGCCTAGTGACCTCAAATAGTTCCTTTATTAAGCATAATGAAGAAGATAGAACCAAAGAATAAAACAACAGAAGGAAAGCTAAAATTAGATCACGTGTTTCAGTGTGCCTGTCTACTTAAATGCATTTATACAGACATGCATGTATTTATGTGTGTTTGTCTACTACATCTGTTATCTAGTTTATCGAGTTGAGCAAGAGAGTGAACCTTGCAGCCGAGAAATACTCTTTATGTAGTAGTGTTTGCCACAAGTGTTAGACTTCTCTGTTAACCTTAAGGAGACATCGTGAAGCAGAGCTGCTAGTGTTCGCTGTTTTCACGGCAACTAAATAAGAGCCTTGTAATAACTCCCTTGTGTTCTTAAAGCTACTTTTTGGGGCCCTTTCTACAGTATTAGACTCTTTTGTGCTTGCTTATGCTAGGTCTGCACCTATGTGTGTGTGACAGTCATTTTTGCAAGGCTTCTGTGCCTGGCTTGTGGCATTTGGAGACAGGGTGCTAGTTCCACGGGTCTTTTTAGTTCGTCAGAACTTCTCACCTGCTTGTGCAGGCTAGGATCAGACTAAGAGGAGCTGCAGCTGAGGTTTTCTTCACAGTATGGCCAAAACAAACAAATGGTAGCCAAACATTTATGCGGCCAATACCCCTGCAAATCCAGGAATCAAGACTCAACTGGCTATAATTTACTGCTGTAGGAATTCCTACAGCCAGTAGCCTTTATGGTACCCGCCCACTTGGGCGTGGCCTTTTACACTATATATGCCTATGTAAAGCACATGTTCAGCCTCTCTTCTGGATACGAGTTTTGGTTGCTGTTCACCATTCGAACGGAGGACTTTGATTTGTGAGTCTGCCCCTAAATAAATAACCCTCTATTATATTCAATTCTGAGCTAGTGTGGGATTTCTTTTAAGCGTCTGTCTTCAATTTTCCTGTGAGTACCCAGCTTCTAGGGTGTAAATCAGACCTTCACGGCTTTTGTTTAGGAGCAGGCATAGGCTTCGAATCACTAATGCTGGTATTCGCACTGTAGACTAGACTGGCCTCGAACTCACAGACATCTGCCTGCCTCTGCCTCACAAGTGCGGGGATTAAAGGTGTGCGCCACCACTGCCTAGGGCAATTACTTTTTGATTTGTTATTCCAACTGAAAAGGTGACCAACTTCGCTAAAGTCTCTAAGTGTTACTGAGCAGTCCTGCCCTCCCAGACTGTAGGAACCAGGTGATTGGAGATATTTCTGCCTCCCTTCAGGATCTAAAAGTCCATGTTTGGAGGCACAGTTGAGAGCGATATCTGTAACTATAGAATAGTAAGGCTGTACAACCTGAAAGTAGAGTTAACCTGGCTGCAGTCAACTGAGTTCAAGAATGTCCAAGCTGCGGCACCCACCAGGTTCTTGGAAGACATACTGTCTCTCAGCCACTGCTGGGCCCTGCAGCAGCAGAGCTGAGTTCTGAATTGATAGGAAAAGATCCAGCTGAAACTTATCATACTGTATGTGGTCACAGGGTAAGCAAGAAGGAGAAACCAGAGTTGCAGTTTGGGTATGTATCCCTCGGATGTAATCACCATTCTCTGAAAAATCAGGCAGAGCATCTGCTCTGTATGTGGCAAATAACACTACACTCTTCCACCACCAGCCACACTGAGACAATGGGGATGTTCTATCGGGAACTCACCAAGGCCAGCTGGCCTGGGTCTGAAAAAGCCGGGGTCAAAACCGGTCTAGCTGAACATAGGGGACAATGAGGACTACTGAGACCTCAAGAACAATGACAATGGGTTTTTGATCCTACTGCACCTATTGGTTTTGTGGGAGCCTAGGCAGTTTGGATGCTCACCTTACTAGACCTGAATGGAGGTGGGTGGTCCTAGGACTTCCCACAGGGCAGGGAACCCTGATTGCTCTTTGGGCTGACGAGGGAGGGGGATTTTATTGGGGGAGGGGGAGGGAATGGGGAGGCGGCGGTGGGGAAGAGACAGAAATCTTTAATTAATTAAAAAAAAGATATTAAACTTGTTTCATGAAGGCTTGAATAGATGCCATTTTTTCTGAGACACTTCTGGCTGGAAAAGTCAAACTGAATGCTGGTAGACAGTGTAAATGACTTGGATTTTTGTTCTTGCACTGCATTGGACTGTCTTCCTGAATGAAAGTATTTAGTATAAGAGCTTAATTTTAAAATACGGGAAAAGAGAACATTTAGTAAAATAAATCATAAGGAGTCTTGATGAAAATAAAGAAGAAATGTTAAGACATTTGATTTAAAGAGGAAAAAAGAGCTTACTGTGTTATTTCTACTGCCAAAAGGAACATTAACTAAACTGAATCATTACAGAAGAATGATGGAGTCTGTGGGAAAGACATTTAGTGGTTTTTATTACAGGGAAAAAAAATTAGTGATGAATATTTAAATTTAGCCAGGGAAAAGTTGCCATACTTTAAAATATTTGAAGAATGTTGAAAATGAAAATTATTTTCAAACTGACCTGTAATCTTAAATTCTGGATGTATTTCAAACATTATATTAAGAAGAATGCTATGATCTGTGGTCTCGACAACTATGGTGGTTAGCTATGTTCCCAATCATGGGCATGAATTCTCCCCTATTAAGTCTCCAATAAAATAAATGCTTGTTAACCCTAAGAAACAGGTCCTACTCCTGAAGTCTTGGCTATATCTTGCTATAGTGTTTGTTGTTATGATATACAGTGCTTAAAAACAGGCAGTACTATCATCTTATTTGATTTCTTAGGAGCACCTTCAGATTCCATGAGAGATATTCCTCAGAGTCAGCTCAGTTCCCCTTGATCTCATATAATCCTGTGTCTGAAAATTCATAACTTCCTTCAAGTCCTACAAGGTTGCTATGTACAAATTGCCACGTTTCTAAACCAGTATAATTCCCAAATTCATCTATCCTCTAGGCCACAGATAAGTATACCTTTTACCCTCATCAAAAAGCTTACTTTTGCAGAGTGTGGAGAACATTAGAGAAAGTCATATTTAGTCAAAGTGAGAGGGCAACAGGCCAAGGTGTGTGTATAGCCAACTTATGCATCTCCAGAAAACCCTACACTTAAGATTCCTAGAACATCAGGTAGTACAACAAAAGTATATTAAATAGAGAAGACCAGAATGTCTTTTGAAAGTGTTTTCTATACATTACAGGGAGCTTTACCCAAAACTCATAACAACAAGGCCATCTAAACTAGACCTGCATAATGATAACACCAACTGAGAAGTGGAGGAAATCTCAGACACCACTCATTCTTATGAAGAGTTGTAAGTAATAAACGGCTGATAAGAGAGGGAGAATAAGTGTTCTCTACTCTCATCTAAGCCAAGGTGTTTAGTCCTAATCACTATACATATAAACAATAAATACATTTGAGACATTATATTTTTTGAATACAAATGAATATGCATTTACATACATAACAATAATCAATAATATGAGGTCAAGAATTTCAGAGAGGAAAAGTATAGTATGAAGAGAGGCTGCTTGTTGGTTCCCAGCCGCTTAGCCCCAAAATAATCACACAAAAACTGTATTAATTAAATCACTGCTTGGCCCATTATCTTGAGCTTCTTATTGGCTAACACTTACATTTTAATTTAACTCATTGTTGTTTATTGGCTGAAGCATTTTTAGGTTTCACGGAAACATCTTGGGGATGGGTCTTGTTCCATCAAACCACATTAGTTTGGAAGGAACCCACAGGTTCTCTTCCTCTGTGTAAATAAAAGTAGAACCTCTTTTCCAAAACAACTTATCCTTAGAACCAAATTTTGAAGTCAAGAAACCTTTAAAGTATATATGTTGGTTTAGCTTAGCAGCCCATACAATAAAATGTCTCTCTGTACTTTGCTCATTCATAGTCAAAAAATTCAAAGAATACACAATAGCATACATAATCCAGACTCTCTGTGCATAATACATCTTTACATCGCTTATTTTTTCTTACTCTATTAATCTATATCTGTCTGTACTTTGTCTTTTAAAGACTTTTTTTTTTTAGTTTTAAGATGATTTATTTCCTTTTATAACTGTCTATATTATTTTTCTTCTATCCCAAGCCTTTTGGCATTTATCCAACACTGAGACCTAATTAGAGATCTGTATCTGTCTGAATCTGCCTTTATTGCTATTTTAATTATTTTCTGACCAGAAGTGCCTTTTTTTTAAATGCTAAGCAGGTGTGACTAGGACCAACTCTGCCCTAACTGTTGGCTCCAACCACTCCAACATTGCCTTTGAGACTGCCAGGTGGGAGCCATCATTACAGCCTCAACTCTGGGAAACTTTGTGCAGCATATAAACCCTTTTTTATCTGAGTAAAACTTAAATTTGCCATGCAGCATACTGTGCAACCTGGAAATATCTCTGTGTATGGTGGCAGGAATTTGCCATGCTCTCTTGCCTGTGAACTTCTAAAACACCTGATCCCGCCATCTGCCCAGGCAGTGGTTACTGAGCCAATGGCATGGTCTCAGCTACTTTCCTCCAACGCTGAGCGGGCATATAAGCATCTGGACATGAAGTGGGTGGCAGACATCAATCCCCCAAAAGAGCTGGAATTGTTTCTGTAACTAGCATGAATCAGGAAGCATTCCATTAAAGAAACTGAGCAGTTCTTGCCACTAAAGCTGAGTCAGGAAACCTCATAAAGGAGTCACGTGCTGCGCCATCAAACAGAGCAAAAAGCTGTGTTAAAGTCTTTTTTTGGGGGGTGGGGGGGAGTGACTAAAATTCCTTTTTAAGCTCCCTCAGGTTTTTAAGTGGATTTAGTTGACCACATTGGGGGCCAATTTGTTGGTGGAGGCTGCTTGTTTGTTTCTTTGCCACCCAGACTTTGAAATAATCACATATAAATCTGTATTATTTGCAATACTGTTTTGTCAATAGCTTAAATGTATTTTTTAGCTAACTCTTACATCTTAAATTAACCCATTTCTATAAATCTGTGTATCATCACATGTGGTAAGTGTGTCTGTCTCCTGAGGGTGACTACATGGCTTCCCTCTGACTCTGCCTACTCTCTCTATATACCTCTTTCAGCTTGGCTTTACTCTGTTAAGCCATTGGCCAAAAGCAGCTTCTTTTTTAACCAATGGAATAAAACATATCACAGCAGACATCACCTCCCACATCAAATAACTGTCATATTATTTCATAAACTGTGGTATATAAATATTGTACATAACCTTCTAGAATGTTAAATAGTTTTGCTGCAAGACATATGCTTATCTTCAACCTCTAAATTTTACTTTATTTGGAAATAAACTATTTGCAAATATGATAAGCCAGTCAATATGAAATTGCACTTGAGAATGGGACTGAACATTGACCATGTAATCATTATAAAGTAAATATGAACAGAAATATGTAAATTGAATTGTATTTCCATATATAAGAAGAGATTACAGTTATGATACATGAGGGAAATTATCACCACGTATTGGAGCAGTAGCAATTCTCTAGTCTTAATAGAGAGCACAGTATTGAACATATCCTCATGGAGAAAATATATTTTCCATAATTTTTTTTATTGTAAATTGCCTAGATATGGTATTAAGTTTTGAATGGTACTGAAACAACTCTCTTTAACATGGGATGTTGCTTTAGGATATGGAAAAAGATTGGAGTTGACACACTCTGATGTACTGGACAGTAATTATGGTCAGTTTAAAAAATAACTAAGTAGGAATTGAAATGCCATAATGACATCGCTGAGTCTTCATTTGTGAAAGGCATATACCATTTGATAGTTCTATTAGCAAATTTCTATATTGTTATGTGAAGAATATTGCTGGAATATAAAGGTGCTTCCTATAAAAATTGAAAAGGAAATGAGAAACAAGTTATTGAGAAACTGAAAATAGAATCATCTGTGTAAGTAATAGGAATTTTGATTGAATTATGCTATATGATACACTATCAGAAAACAAAGCTTATTCCATGCAACAAACTGGAGTATTGACATGTTGAAGACACAGATTGACTTTTCCTAGTTACTGTAAGCATTTCACCTTGTTGCAGACAGGTCTTTGTTTCTGTCTTTGTTTCAAACACTTTTGAGGATCCTTGTCTCAGTGACTGGAGGTCAAATATCCAGAATTCTTCAAAGATAAGTTAATTGAAAGCAGTTTTATAAGTGAACTTCATTATGGTATGGCTATCAAAGAATCCATTTCGCTTCAAACTTCCCTAGAGTATTACATTAAGAACTGAGTTCTGAAAAAAAAAAAAAAAAACTGAGTTCTGGTCCAATGGACATGGCTTTACATTTTTTATTTCTAAATGATCATTTAAAATTTCTATACTATTGACACTAATACCTTTTATCAGAGATGTATTTGTATATTTCATTTAAGCATATATGGATTGTGTGGATTTGCACAGATCACATGCATGGGGGTGTTGGGGGAAACCTGAAGAGGGTATCATAGCCTCTGGAAATGGAATTACTAGCAGGCATGAAACACCTGATATTGGAACTAGAAATCAAACTCACGTACTCTGCAAAATCACCAAGCACTAATTAACTGCTGAGTGATCTCTGCAGTCAAACAATAGAGACTCAACCCTTGCTTTCTTCCTCACTTTATATTTCTCTTTCTTCCTTCCTTCCTTTCTTTCTTTCTTTCTTTCTTTCTTTCTTTCTTTCTTTCTTTCTTCCTTCCTTCCTTCCTTCCTTCCTTCCTTCCTTTCTTTCTTTCTTTCTTTCTTTCTTTCTTTCTTATGTGTGATTTGTGATAAATAATAATTTTGTGTTGTTGTAGTGGGAGCGGCAGGGTTGCTTCCCACCACTCGGCTAGCTTTACCCGAAATAATTACAAGGAAACTGTATTCTTTTAAACACTGTTTGGCCCATTAGCTCTAGCCTCTTATTGGCTAGCTCTTACATATTGATCTAACCCATTTCTAATAATCTGTGTAGCCCACGAGGTGGCTTACCAGGAAAGATCTTAATCTGCGTCTGTCTGGAGTGGGAGAATCATGGGGACTCTTTGACTCAGCTTCTTTCTCCCAGCATTCTGTTCTGTCTACTCTGCCTACCTAATTTTTTGTCCTATCAGAGGCCAAGCAGTTTCTTTATTACTTAACCAATGAAACAACAGATAGAAAGATGACCCTCCTCCATCACTGTGTTTAAAAAACAGGTAGTGGCTATGAGTCATTTGATATTGCAATAGGCCAAAGCAAAACTCTCTCTCTTTCATTTAGTTCTTGCAGATAACAATTGGCAAGAGAAGACAAGTTTGGCTTATAATTTATTGTTTGCATTTCCTGATGAACATGTGATTCTATTTCTTAGATATTGTGTTATTTCCCACATTTTATTTGTGAAATCCACCTTCAAATCTTGATCCTAAAACATCTATCTTTCTATGGCCTCTGTTATGGCACAGTTTACAGTAACTTTCCTACCCCTGCTCTATGCTTTTACCTATAAACCAACATCCTTATTGAGTTACTTCCAATTGTGTGAATCCTCCTTCTCAAGATGTCAGTTATCTGGTCAAAAAAAAAGTATATCTTTTCTCTGTCTTCTTATAAGGTCAAATGCCCCAAGAAGGGTTATGTGCAGTGTTGTTGGTTACATTCTGAAGATCACCCTAACCTCCACTAAATCTCTCAAAGTTTGGTTTCAGATATGTAGTTGCTATTTCAGTGAAAGAATGACTCTGACTGTCTTACGCTATGAGTTTTAATACTTTATTAGAGTATTAGCATGTTAGGCTACATTTATCTCTTATAGCAGACATGGAGGGCAACCACCTATGTAGTGTATTATATATGAATCAATTCTTCTTCTTACTCTTCACATTTCTGCTGTCTCACATGAGTGGTAACTGTTTTCATCTAAAACATCCATTGTGTAAATCTGCAGATATAAATTTATGCTTCCTTGGAAAGCTTCACTATTTCCACTACTTTGGAAGATTGTTCTTACTTCCTCTTTGCTCTTTCCTACAAGTCTTCAGGGTTTTTTTTCCTGAAATTAAACACTTATTGAAGTGCTAACAGGTAAGTGATATAAATTAAAGTGTGACCTGCTGATTTTAAAGAAAGCAAGGTGGCTAGGCGGTGATGGCGCACACCTTTAATCCCAGCACTTGGGAGGCAGAGGCAGGCGGATCTCTGTGAGTTCGAGACCAGCCTGGTCTACAAGAGCTAGTTCCAGGACAGGCTCCAAAACCACAGAGAAACCCTGTTTCGAAAAAAAAAAAAAAGAAAGAAAGAAAGAAAGCCTAGCATGTTGGTATCTGAAACTAATGGGTGACCTGAGCAAAAAGGGCCATAGGAGATCTGCTAAGAGCCCTGGGGATGGAGGAAAAGAGAAAGAAGACGTGGCAACAGGTAATCTGTAACAAATTCGGAGATAAGACTAGAATTGGGATTGGAGGATGGGAAGGGGGTAAAAACTTCCTGTTTTCCTGGCCAGAATGATTCCAGGTAGAGACTGCCTCGAGTCTCGTGAGCAAGGAAAAAGGCCATATTTAACCGTTTATATTTAATTAATTAGTTTTCTTTTCAAATATTATATGCAAATATCATGCTAGGTTATATCTCAATAGTAATCAATAAATTGAAACTGAAAGCTGAGTTGTTCATTTCCCGCATCAAATTTTCTGTAAGTAAGAAAAGGCAAATGAAGCTATAAAAGGATAAATCTAATTTAATTTAGTGAAGTCTATCTAATATCAGTGTAGTTTGATGAGTAGCTGTTCATGTAATAAGTGTTGGCAAATATTTGAAGATTTTACTAATTTTAGTGTAGGCAAACAAAACAAAGTATAAAATACAGATTTTGATGGCTAGTAAATCCTAAAAAAAATTAGTCCTATGAAAAATAGAATGCAAAAAAATTGATTTCAGTTTTACTTTTGCTATAATTCAAGAATAAGATACATAAAGTCATTCAGGTTGTAATTCATTACTAGTTATTTTCAAAGACCATTATGCCATAATCTATTTTAAGATATCTCAAATATTATTATCTTATTTGTACTATAAAAATTTATCTAGTTTTCTTTATATGCACCATCAGACACATGTTAAATTTATGACTTTGAAGATTACTTATATTGATGATAAAAGTGGTGTTTTTTATTTGCTGTGGTTCATCATTGTTTTTCAATAACTTTGGTCTTTCTAATTATAGAATTAATATTTAAATATTGTTTCTTATACGTATAATTTCAAGTCAATATAGACAAATAAAATAATATTGACATACGTTAAAATTAAAATAATAATAAAATAAGTCATTTGTTGATCGAATTTTCTATCTTGCCTTGTTCCCGCAATTGCTAAGTCCCATAGAAATTACACAGAGGTCTACATTAGTTATAAACTGATTGGCCCATTAGCTCAGGCTTCTTATTAACTCTTATAGCTTACATTAGCCCATTATTCTTGTCTATGTTAGCCATATGGCTTGGTTCTTTTGTCAGTGAGGCAGTTGCATCTTGCTTGTTCTGTGGCCAGGTCACAATTGCAGAGCAGAACTTTCTTCTTCCCGGAATTCTTCTATTCTCATTGACCTGCCTCTACTTCCTGACTGGCTACTGGCCAATCGGCATTTATTTAAATAATTGACAGAATACAGATCATTGTCCCACACCACTTCCCCCTCTTAAAAAAAAAAAGAGAACAAACAAGAACTCTGAATCTAATATCCTTTGTTTAGCTTTTCTCCTGACCATGAGTCATAACAACTTGTAATCAACATCGTAACAAAGGAAATATCCATAGTCCAATTTTGGGGATGTGGGTGTAGTTTTTAAGGCAGTTGTTGATCATAAAAATGTGTTTCATATTCTTGTTACAATATAGTATGATGTATATTTTCAACTTCTCCCATAAATATAGCTATAAAATTGATATTGTCTGCTGTTTCTGAACAGAAAACACATGCACAGCATCAGAGACTTGGCTGTGAAACTCACTTGCATTAGTTGTTTCAATATCTGCCTTCTGTCAGCTCAATGGCTAAACAGAGTAAATTTCTGTGACCATGTGTCAAAGATGGCAGTATCCCAGTATGAAATGATTCTTAATTTCTAAATCACCAGCTCAAAGACAGTGAAAAACAATCCAGAAAAACTGTTATGGACATTATGTGCCAGAGAAGCAAATTTCTTTAGTCATAAACCTGGTGTTTATTTCATCTTCCATAATTACTCAATTAAGTCACCTCGTGGATATTGTGTGCTTTTTATCTGGTGAAAAGAGACTATTTCTCATATATCCTTATTATGTAAGTTGTCTGAAAATTGCAAATAAAAATTTGATATTTTAAAATGATATCTTAAGACAAAATGAAGAAAATAAATCTAATTAGTGTTGATCTTACATCATAAAAATTAAACATTTTTAGAATATGCATACTAGTCTCCTTTGGATTTTAATACTATTTAATTAAAGAGTTTAAACTATTTAATTTTCAAGCTAGTAATAGTTCATGTCGGATGAATCCTCAGTCTCTTTTGATTTTAATTTTTACTGAAACACCTTTCAGTTGTCAACACATTTTCCTAGCCCCTCCTCCCTGAATTGTTACGGCAGGGTATCTTTGGCTAACTCTTAATAAACTTATGTGGAAATGAGTAGGTTATTTTGACAAATAATAATTTTCATATTCTTAAAAGGAACAATAATGTAAATCATTAGATTTAATTGATTCAAATAGTAAAACTATAGATTTTAATAGCAGAAAATAATGAATTTTGTCAAAAATGAATTACACTTATCTATTTTAACTATTCTTGTTGTTGTTGGTGGTTTTCTGGCACACGGTTTTTCTGCGTAACAGCTTTGGCTGTCCTGGAACTCTCTTTGTTGACCAAGCTGGCATCAGACACACAGAGATCCACGTGCCTCTGCATCCTAAGGGCTTGGAGTAATGGTATGTGCCACTCCACTGAGCTTACTTCAACATTTATCTATTGGACAGAATTTGTATTTTATACAACATACATTTTGTAATATTTAAATAATTTTAGCATATCTCTGATCAATATTTTTATATCTTATTGTAAAATATTTAAACATCTATCTTTCAGTATTATGAAATGTTTGCTGAATAAATTATTAGTAAATCCATCTAAGTGGAATGCCTCTTTTTTGCAGCAAGAATGACTATTCGTTAAAACCAGACGTATTGTGAGTGAAACTCCATGAATGAACACTTCCTTAGGAAATACAAGCACTTGGGTTCTAGGCACAGCAAAATAATGAAAAAGTAATAATATTTGTAAATAAATAGATTAGGTGATGCTGGTAGATGATGTAAAGAGGAATCCTCAGGTGGTATTGGACAAAATAAAATAGCTAATCCATTGTGTAACATTATCAAGTTTCCAAAGTTGTAAGAGAACTATAATCCAAGTGTGTCAAAACTAAGTCAAAAGAAATAATAAAAAATTGATGCCACAATTAAAAAACAGAGGTCCTTTATATTGTAGTTTAGACAAAGAATATGTATAAATGTGATTTCTCTCCTTATATCTTTCTTTTTTCTATCCTGTTGTCTGTGAACTTGTTCTGTGGTTGTGTGTCTCTGATATACCTTTGCCCCAACTAAGACTTTCTTCTTTATTTTGTGAACAGCACACAGAAAATAGTTATAGGAATGGAATGATAATTTCTTTTCTACAGAAATTTTTAACATACTTTTGGTAGAGAAGTTACTAAACTGATACTAACTGATGCAGAACAGAACTCACAAAACCACAGATACTTTCAGTCTGCAGTCACATGTTTTCAAAATGAGTTATGGATAGTGGTGTTCTTTAAAGTTTCTTTGAAATTTCAGGAGCTTTAAAGGATACAGAAAAATGATATTAAAATGAAATGTATATCTTAGGTTATAAAATCTGATTATATGGGAAGCTCAAAACATAGTAATATTGGTTATATCGTATGCTAAAAGACAAGTTAAACTAAAATAGTCTAAATACCCAATAGTGAAACCATGAGTTAATAGTTGCAATGGCCTCAAGGTATATTATAACTTGATTCCACAGCTAGGCAACAGTTCGTTTTCTAAGACAGGAAGTATTTCTAAAATGAGCAAACTCCACAGAAAGTCAAATAATATATTGGAGAGACACTTAACTTTGCAGGTGATTTATTTACTTGAAGTTAAAAATGCCTTATAAAATGAATGCCAAATTTCTCTAATATATAAAATTATATAACTCTTCCAATCTAATTCTTACTCTATTTTTAAAGTGTATCTGACAGAAAAATGGGATAAATTTATTTAACTGAATCATATTTTTCAATGATTTATATCCTGTCTTGAAAATGTCTATCTATTTAAAATTCATAAGACTTTTTCCTTGCTTTCTTCATTAAGATCTCACTAATATTTCCCAAGGTTCTGATCATTTTTCAAAATCTGTTCTCCCTTATAAGTACCATGCTTAAATTGTTTTACTTACTGTTAATATTTATCTATGCCATGACATAAATATGAAAATTCTCCCTACAAAATATATATAGTTGGCTACCATAATTGTTCTAAAATTATCTTTTTTTAAATTTTAAATTTCCAGAAGATTTAAAATTATTCACTATGTAATAATTTTACTATTAGTAGTATGTTTTATAATCCGTAGTAGACCTCTGACTTCCATACCCCTAATTACTGTCTATTCAGCACAAATGATATTAAATACAGTGCTGTCTTTATTAGTCAGGCTTTATATGGCATACACACACATACTTAAATACAGATCTGTTCCTTCCAAAATTTTTTAGATAATTTATAACCTTTCTAAGCAAATAAAAAGTCAGAAGGTCCATTACAAAAATGAAAACAAATAATACAAATATTATTTTTAAGATTATATTTAATCATGTATTTAATCACGAAAATAATTGACATTTTTATAGTTATTATTAATAATAATATTGTTTTGCATCTGACAACAATTTTCCTTCCCCCTCTCTTCCCAGTATCCGCACAACATTGCCTCATGCACTCTACATCTGTTTCCCTTCATAAAAGCACAGGCCTCCTATGGATAGCAACCAAACATGGTATATCAAGTTGCAGCAAGACTAGACACCCTCCCCTGTATTAAGGGTAGAAAATGGAAGCCATTATTAAGAATGGGATCCCAAAACCCAGAAAAAGAGTCAGAGACAGACCTGCTGACTCTTTTAAGAGTCCCACAAGAAAATAAGCTACATATAGGTAGAATATGTGCAGAGATTACATAGGTCAGTCCCCTGCAGTCCCTCTGGTTGTTGATTCGGTCTCTGTGGGCCCACATGAACCCAGATTAGTTGAGACTGTAATTTTTCTTGTGGTGTCCTTGACCCCTCTGCTTCCTATAAGTCCTCCTCTCTTTATTCCACAGTATTCATCAAGAACCACCTAATGTTTGACTGTAGGTTTGTTTTCATCTGTTTCTATATGTTTCCATCAGTTGCTGGATGAAAGCGTCAATGGTGACAATCAGGCTAGACAATGATCTATGAGTATAGCGGAGTAACATTAGAAATCATTTCATTGACTTCTTTCTTTTCCTCCCTTCCTCTTCCTCTCCCTCCTTCCCTACCTCCCTCAGTCCATCTCTCTCTCCCTCTCTTTCTTTCTTTTTTTTTTTCTTTTTTCTTTGTCAGTCATGTTTGGTTTTATCCCAAGTCTCTGGGCTATCCAACCTCTGGATCCTAGTCCTCCCCAGGCAGTATCAGGGGTTGTCTCACTCTTGTAGTATGAGTAGAAAATCTGAACAAGTAATCGCTTGTCCACTCTCACAATTTATGCATTCACTTTTATTCAGCACGTCTTGTAAGCAGGACAAATTGTACATCCAAGATTTTATGGCCTGGTTGGAGTCCCAATGGCTCTATTGAAGTCCTACCTGACTACAGTAGACTTCCAGTTCAGGTTTCATACCCTCTGTTTCTCAGAGACTTTATTCCAGTCATGCTTATAGATTCCTGGAAGTTTCCACTGCACTAGATTTTGATCTTGTCCTTGAGGTGCCCCTCCACCGAAATTTGTCTCACCCACTACTCTCTCTCCTTCCACCCTCCCTCCACCCGATCCCTCCTTTTCCTATCTCCTTTTCCCACTTTCCCACCCACACATTCTACTCATCTACACAAGATGTTTATTCTGTTTACCCAAGTGTCCACGCACTTGAGTAGTCCTTGTTTAGCCTCTCCGGATCTATGAAATATATATGTTTGTCTGTATGTGTCTTGGTTACCTTTCTCATGATGATTTTTCCTAATTTGATCCATATCCTCGAGTTCCTCACGTGCAACTTTCTACATCAGGTACTCTATTGATCGTTAGCCTCACTTCTCCACAAGTTACTTTCTTTTCTTCTTTTTTAAGAACCTTCTCATAGTATTAACTCAGTTGAGTTAAATAACCAAAGTTTGACACTTAATGAAACCAGTATTTCAGATTAAATTTCTGTTTTAGTTTTCAAATAGATGATCTAGCATAGGTTTGAGTTGCATAATTATCAGCTTTTAATCCCCAAGATGAATGACAGCTATAAAAACTGAAATATACTAAAATATTAATTGTGATCAAAATAAACACCAAGATCCAGATTATATTTGATTTGCTTCAGTAATTACATATATACTTTAATGTTTCCTGTTTTCTAAAGAAGTTTTCTTTCTTTAGCCCTGGGGATGGAAACATGGCCTCAGCCTGCTAGGCAGCAACTTTTCTTTTAGCTATAGTTTTGCTCTCTCAATTTAAAGAATAACCGTGAATTTATTCCGAAATAAAAGAAAGGAAAACGATGTTTCTATTCTAGAACTACACTGAGGCATTTTCCTTCCCAAGACTTAAAGTCTTGCCTCACAACATTATAAGATCAAATTGCACAGTATATGTGAATGAAGGAGCCAGTTGCCACCAAACAAACAAACAAACACTCATCAACTATGTTCTGTTATCCAACCTGCTTTGCTCCCTGCTCCCATTTCTCTTTTCTAAGTATCCTGTAAGTCTTTATGGACTGGATTTCTAGTCTCTGAAAATGCTTTGTCTGTGTCTTCCTAATGGGGACAGTCATTCAAGTTTCAGGACTGAGTTTGATGTCATCTGTTCTAAGATACTGCAAGTGTCTTTACTATCTCACATAATATGCTGAATCGTATTTACCACAGTGTTAAATCTGCTTTAGGAAAATCTTCATCCTATGATTCTGTTCTTAACATTGCAGTGTGAATGTCTTATTGTGGAAACAAAAATTTACCTGTCTTTATCATGAATCCCACAAAGATAAATAGCTATTGTTAGGAAGTGAAATTCATGATCTCAGGTATCTTTTTGTTATTTACCTAACATTATCTCTTTAAAATTATACTAAAATTCTTGCAGACCTCCATGAAAGACATGCCATAAAAATGGAAACTGTACCTCTGTCACAACACTAATACTTTCCTGAAAACAGTACCATATCATCTTTCCCATAGTATTATTATTATTCACTTTGTCTATGGACAATAACTTTTCTAGTCAATAAATATCCATAGTGTAATGGGCATTCAGACTCTGTGCATATGGAATGTTAAGCCTATCTATATTCTGTGTTCATAGCATATACTTACTCTGGATAATAGGCAGGGTAAGAATAAAATATAATGTGCACTCATCTGTGAAAAATCATCTTTTCTATATAAATGATAATGTGGCCACCACAACTTTTTGCAGTTGGAAAGCCGACATAACAATTTCATGTCTCTTTAGTGTGAAAATAGGGAAGCATTATTTCCAGGACAAAATTTAGACTTAGCAAAACATACAACACATTCTAGACAGTGGTTTTCCACAATGCAATCTTACATAAAAATTTTTTGAGTCAGAATATATTCTACAGAGTGCATAAATAAAATGTGCCTCTATATGGACAATCACAACAAAATCAGTCACTGGAAAGAGATTCACACATGCTAATAAGCGTGGATTAGACTGTCTGAGACTTTTAAACAGATTTTCTGTGTCATTTCAATCAGTGATCTGAAGACATTATTTTAGCTCACTGAGAAATTTAGGAAGGGAGTGACACTTTTTCCTTTTTGAATAAATCCTTGTATGACATGAAGCATCGCTAAGTAAATAATTGAAAGAAACTAAAGTAATACTATCAAAAGAGTTCACAAATTTAAGTATATTACAATCTTCTTAGTATTTATTGCATTATTATACTGTATAATTTACAATAAAAATATTTTTAAGTGCCCTAAACTGAGAGCCTCAATGTTTGTGAAAGAAACAACAATAATAGTCTTTTATGCTTTTACAGTATAGATTATTCAAAATTAGCATATTTTAACAATTGCTTACTTGTGCATTTAAGTCATAATTGATAATATACATTTATATTAAGTGTGAGTCTCTGTACTTGTTTTCATTTGATGCAGGAGGATGCTTCTCTGATGATATTTATGAAAGGTGTTGCTCTGAGTTTAGATGAGTATCATTAGGAGTCATTTTTAAATTACAGTTTTTAAGATCAGTAATATTTAAAGTTATCCTTGGGCTCTGAACTATCTGGTCTCTTGTTCTTTGTCACCCAAGTAGTGTTGGGTAAGGGTTCCATGTTATGAAATGGGCCTTAAGACATTGGTTGGCCACTCCTCCACGTTTTGTGCCATAATTGCCCTTACATAATTTGTAGGCAGGACAGTATTGCAGATAAAACCTAAAGAAACTAGATTGGTGTTTCTGGTTTTGTAGTCTATAGAATACATTCCTGCACCAAAGAGACAAGAACTAAAAGATAAAAGTTCCACGTTGGCACCAGCTCACCTCTCCATGTTCAATGAGTTGTGTGAGTATTGCCTTCAGCAATGGGACTTTTTTTTTGTTGTTAGTTTGCGAATATCAACCTTTTCTCTGACAACTGTGAGGTATTTGGAGATTTCCATGAGGCTCCTTTGCCAAAAATTCAATTGTATGTAACTCCCAGTATGGGGAATTTTATTTGGTGATAAGAGATGGGTTGGCAGGATCTGCCCTTCTTATTATTTGGAAACTTCATCTGAGTTTGATTGTTTCAGTGTATCACAATTTCTTTATTCATGCTTTTTTGAGGGTAATTTTCGTTGTTTCCAATTTGTGGATGTTAAGAATAAACTCTCAATTAACGTGTTTGAGCAATTGTCCTTGTGGTAGAATAAAGTGTCCTTTGTGTATATGCCCAAAGCAGTATAGCTGAATCATGAGGTAGATTGATTCCCATCTTCCTGAAAATTCACTACATTGATTTGCTTAGTGACTGTACACGTTTGCACTCCCACTATGAATGCATGAATTGTCTCCCTATTCCCCATCCATGTTGGCAAGAGCTGTCACTCATGTTATTGATCTTAACCATGCTGACCGTGTAACATTGAATCTCAATTAACAGCAATCATTCTAGCAGTTTAGTGATTGAAGCCAGAGCTGTAAACTATGAAATCTGTTAAGAAATCATTTTTTTTTCTGAATGATAACCAGGGCTTAGTACTTCTTAATTGTTCTGGGTGTATCCTGGAACTGGACAAGACTTAAGACACACTTTAGAACTAAGATGTAGAAAAATTTTAGGTGGATTTTCAACATTAGTATCTAATTTCTACAGAATAAATTAATGCCAAATATCTCAATAATCAGTATACTAATGTTCATTTCAGTTCTCTACATAATATGTAAACAAAGAATTTGTCAAGGCAGCTGGCACCCTTGAATACTTCTTATTGATTATCAAAGATCAGCCAATGGCTTAATCTTATATTTAGCTATCTATTATAACTTAAATTAACCCATGTATATTAATTTATGTGTTACCCAAGGCTTCTTTACTTCATCTATGCACTTTTCATGATTCTTCTTCCAAGTCTGGCTGGTGACTTCTCAGACTCTACCCTTCTTCCCAGCATTTACTCTGCCCTGCAATCCTGCCTAGCTTCTGGCCATTTATCTTTTTTATTAATCCAATCCCAGTAACATATATTCACACAAGAGAAAGACATATTCCACGCTCATATTTCATTAAATGAACTCTGATATGTAGCTGTTTCAGAGTTTATTTTACTTAATGAAGAATGCATGGCTTTTGTAGATCCACAGACAATACTATAATTGCATTATAATTTCCCTAAAATTAAGCCATATTGCTCAGTTTCTCCTTTTATATTTATTATTCAGATTTATTTAATTTTTAGGTAGAGAACTGTGCTGTAGCATTGGAATGCTTAATGCTAGAAATAATTTGTTTGGCATAAATAAAATGGTTTAAGTGTAACAAATTATTTGAATTTTCAAATAAATTACTGATTTCAATAGACCTAACTTGTTAACATGAATTGCAAAACATATAAGGAGAGACCACGTATTTATTCTATGTCAGACTTTGTGCTAATAATGAAAAGTGTTTGTAAAAGGTGATTTTACTCTAGGTATTCTTTGGGCACAACTATCGTAATTTTATTTTTATTTTAGTTGGATCTGTGCTTTTGTGCAGTTAATTTGTAAATATTTGCCTTATCAAATTAAGTAGATTTGTGAGTATCAATAAGCTGTATAATATTTATTGAAAATAAAGCTGAAGGTGAGAGAACAGCGGGATGACACATGGTATAATCTCAGCTATCTGCTTGTAGAGATACTTGGGAATGAGATTTTCAACTACCACGATTACATAATGAGATCAGGCCAACCTCAGCTATTAAATATTATCTCAGAAACAAACAAAGAAACAAAACAATAAAAATGGCAGCCATGGGTAGTTCATACAGGCTTCTAGTTTCAGTTACTTCAGGTACTGAAAGAAAGATATTGTTAAATACGGGATCTTTATGGCTTGCAAGGCAAACTTGCACCTACCCTGGATACTCCAGTGAATATACTCTATCAAGTGAGTGATTGAAAAAAAAGAGAGAATCAGAAGACAAAAAGGAAGAATAGGAGGCTTTGAAAATGAAGAAAAGAATAAATGAAAAGAAGAATATATATCAGGGTAAAATGTTTGGCTAACATGCATAAAAGCCCAGGGCTCAATATCCAAAAGAAAACTGAACAAAGCAAAAAACTTTTAAAACAAAAAGATTTTTAAACTATTCATAACAAATACTTCCTATCCTATAGTGGAATACACACAAATATTAAAACTATTACACAAAATAAATATTCTGTTAGATTTAGGGATCTATGGACAATTGTTAGTTTCTGGCAGAGAGAACAACATTTTTCTTTAAGTGCCTCTTGAAAGTCTGCCGTTCATCAGTATGATGGAGCACAACCAAGCCTATATGGGTCTTAAAAATTGGTCATTATTGGATAAAAGCAAAAGAAAACCTCTCAAAGGTTTCATATACATATATGTTTGTGTGTATATGTCTAAAGTATATTATATATTCTAAATATATATAACATAATTTGCCATTGTTTAAAGAACTGAGTATATTACTTTTAAATATCTAAGCAGAGCTTTGAGATTGATATTTTTATAGCCAAAAAAAGAGTGGAATTTGGGGGTTTTCATTGACACAATAATTAGAATTTGGACTGTATAGCATCTCTATACTAATAATAACAAAGGTGGTAGATGATTTGCCAAGAATTTAGTTAATGCAAATATGTACTTGTATACAAGTCTTTCCCACAAGAGCAATCTCTATCAACTAATATAAGAGATAAAATTGCTAACCAGCTTAGATTTAAAAAAAAAAAACAGTCTAATGCAAAAAAGAAGCATTTTTTTCTTAAACACATGGGTTTTTAATCAGTACTAGCATTAGCAGGAAACTAGGCTCATTTGAAGCATTAAATTGAAGTTCCAGCTCCGTGAATTTAGAAGCCACTAACAATGTTAAATTTCTTATTATTTTTGTTCAGAGACAAAGGATGAATATAACGTCTGGCAGGAATTTCTTCTTTTTGAAATAAAATATGGGTGAATTGTCTCTAATAGAACTGTTCACCGTAGAAAACAGAATGTTGCTGAGTTCACAGAACCATTCAGAACTGCCTATCAGGAACATAAAATATCACTCTAGAAAAAATGCCATTTTAATGTAGCATAAAATAGTACAATTTAATCTCTAAACAGGCATGACACTGAAGGGAAGCCAGCAGAGTTATTCTCCTCTATTCAGTTAATAATCTCTGTGATATTTACTTTTATTGTGGAATTGTTATTTTATATACAAACTTACTCATTACAAACATTGCTCTTTGTTTTCCAACAAAGTAAACAGCATTACCTTAGATTAAAAAGAAACGTGTTTGTTGTTCAACATTTTCTATACATTCAAACATTAAATGATGAATATGTAACATTTGGTAAAGCCAGCCAGATGAAAAGCTTTGAGTCAGATTATAATGGGAAGCTGCTTGTTTATTTCCCGGCCGCCCAGACTAAGTAATCACACAGAAACTGTATTAATTAATTATAGCTCTGTTTGGCCAACAGCTCAGGCATATTTCTAGCTAGCTCTTATACCTCAAATTAATCCAGTTCTGTTATTTTGTATTTTTACTACAATGTTGAAGCCTACCAGTAAACCTCCAGCATCCTTCTCCTTTGGCAGCTACATGACATCACCTTGACTCCTTTTACTTCTCTTTACATCTCTATTCAGATTGCCCAAATGGCTTTACTCTGCTAAGCCATTGGTCAAAACAGTTTTATTCATTAACCAGTGAAAGCAACACATATGTTCAACATATGGAAGAATATTCCTCACCATCAGATTAACATTTCAAATGTTAAAAGGGGTACATAGTTATCCAGAGTTCCAAACCAAGTTTATAAGATAGGGATATATTTACTAAAATATTGTTCTTTTTATACTATATTTTCTGTGCATTTTAAAAGCAATCAAATCAAAACACTAAAATGCTCTTTACAAAATGGCTGTGGATCTCTTATCTGCCCATCACCTGCAAGAGGAAGCCTGATGATTACTGGGCAAGGTACCATTGATGAGAACAGCAGACTATCTGAAGAAAACCACAAGGAATTATTTCATTGACTTTCTTTTTCTTGCCAGTCAAATTTGGTTATTTTGTTCTTTGATCCATCCAGTTTCCAGTTCCTGGCCATCCAAGAAGTATTGGACATCGGCTCCATCTTGTGACTTGGGCCTCTAGTTAGACCACTCATTGCTTGGCTACTCCCACAAGCTAGAGACATTATTACTTGCCCCAGGAGATCTTATAGGCAGGACTGGTTGTGGGTCCAAAGTTTTGTTTCTGGCTTTGCGTTACACTCCACCACTGGGTGCCTTGTGCATTTGAAAAAGATTGCCAGTTCAGGCTCTGTTTCCATTACTAGGGTTCTTCACTAGGTTACAGGAAGTTTCAACTACACTCGGTTTCCATATAACCTCAGAAATTTCCCCCATTCTAGTCATCTCTCCCCAGTTTCTTCCTCTGTTTTACCCTCCCCCATCTGATCTTTTCTTTTCTCATCCCCACCAACCACTGTCCCCCTGCAAAATTTATTCTATCTCCCTTTCCCAGCAAGAAAGTTTACCCTGGAGCCCTGCTTCTTAATTAGCATCACAGTGTCTTTGAATTGTGCCGTAATTATCCTTTATTTAACAGCTAATATCCACTTATTTTTTATTCTTTCTGCCTTTCACATATCAGGAATCCAGATCGCATTAGTCTCCCTGTCCCTTCTTATCCACCCTCTGTCTTTGCAATGCCTCTGCCCCAAATAAAATAAAACTTAAGGGAAAAGGAAAATAAGAGAGAATTAAAAGAGAGAGAAAAAGGAAAGGAAAAGCTATAGTATGACACTGTGAGTCACACAATATAACCTTTCGTTCATATTGCTTTACTGAGAGGAGCTGCTTGTTCATTGGCAATGTGTCATTGGTCTTCTTTGAGGCCTTTGGTTTCTGCTACACCATTAACACTGGATCCCGACTGAGACTCATTTTGCACATCCTGTTGTCCTGTGTTGTGGAAATCCTGCCGCTTTGAATCTGCAGGACATTCCCCTGAATGTTCTCCAGAAAATCATAGATGGGGTGAATTGGATGTTGGTCTGGACCAACTCACAGTCGTGATTCTAGACCCGGGTATTATAGAGTTCTTCAGTGCCCCAGCTTTCCCCTGAACTCAACACTAGAATGAGCTCTCTGGCATTGCTCCTGCTAGTTCATTCTATGCAACAAGGAGCAAGAGGCAGACCTACTTTCCTGCTTCCCTGCCCTCAAGACCAGCTCACCCACAGCTCCAACACCAGGGCCAGCTCTATGATGCCCAGGCAAGGTATGGGAGCCTCTTTCCTGAGCGCTGGTAATATCCACATTGAGTATATGTCATATTTGTAAAAGAAAAATTTTCAGTACATATTTCCCCATTATTCTGCAACCTACAGATATCTTTCTATTAGAACATAATTCAATCATTAAGAATGATGCTTATTATTATGTAGTCAAATCTTTCAAGGACATTTGTAGAGGATTGAGCCTTGTAAGAAAATGCTAGTGCTCCTACTGCAGAAAGGGACTAGGGTATTTCTCGGTCATAATATTAAAACTCATGTCTGTCTTCACAGCAAAGCTAGGCCTACACAAAAGTTATTACATAGAATTCAACTGTCGACATCTGGCTTCTCTGATTGAATGCATGGCAATGTGAATGTAAATATGTATAAGACTTATTTGCCACTGTACTGCAAGGGGAGGGCAGAGGAATAGCTGATCCCATCCTGTGTCCCTACCAGATGTGATAAGGCTTTCTTTCCCTTGACCTCCAGGGGCTCATGTCAAAATCAGTGAAACTTATCAAGCTAAATATTTTCTTTCTGATCTGCTAGTGAATGCTGTCATGTACACAGAAGGTAAAGAGAAAAGGCAGACAGCTCTGTGTTTCAGTCTGAAAATTAAAGATCATCGTTAGAGTCAGAAGTTTGAGTATGAGAAAGCATAGCAGAGACTTCTCTAATGGTACAATTTCCTGTCACTTCTCTAAGTAGACAGAGAACTACTTCACCATGCCATTGTAATGGCAATCCCAGGGACCAGTCACGTCCATTGTGACTAGAGTTACTGATACACGAGGAGAAGGCAATAATTACTCTGTCTCACAAACCTAAATCCTCAGAACAGGTGTGGATTGAAGGCTGGAGGCTCCCTGAAAGATTATTTGTATGATTCTTGCATGGTCAGTCAGAATTTGTGAAAAGTCTGTTGGTTTTAGATTATACCCCCACAATATGAAAACCAAGTAACCCAAGAGTCTAATAAAATCTAGTTCATATTAATTCTCTCATGAATAATAACTCTGACTAAGTATTAAATTTGAAAAAAAAAATAAATCTTTGCAGGGCAGAATAAGTCACATAGAAAAAGAGCCCAGTTCTCTTTAGACATTATTATCATTAACTTTTATATTGAATAAATTGAGAATTAGTAGGAATAAAAAGTCAATTATTGATTATTTGTAGAAAAACACAAGGTCTATTTAAGGTGTCTAGTCTTTATGCTACTAATTTAAAATAATGGTGGCATATTGTAGACAGTCTAATGCAACAGCATAAATGACAGGAAAATGTGTACTTTAAGACTGGTTATTTATATAACAATTAGTTTAAATTTTTATTCGGTTTTACCTTTTTATGGAATTTCCAGCTCATTTTACACTATGGTAATAAAAACCACAAAATCAGGCATGAAAATGGATTCATAGAAACATAATGAATTGCACCAAAAACTATTTGAAACCATAGTTATTACCAAGACATTATTGAAAATAAGCGACTCTCATTTCAACAACAAAAACTGCTAGGGAACAAAAAAAAAAAAAAAAACCAGAAAACTTCAGCCTTGTAGTTAATTCTGGTAATATGCCTTCATCATAAAAGGTAGACTAATAAATTTTGTAAGACACTGGTACTGAAGTTTTCTTTTGTATGTTGTTTCCATCTTAACTACATAGGAAATGTCACCAGATATACAAAGACTGATATAAATCACTTTTGAAAAGCATGGCATACATGAACATATGTTGCAAATTTTTAGATTCTTTAAAATTAGAATGTTTCAATGACAACCAGCTTTGTTTAAAAGCTGATGATTGTACACTTTGAGTCTTAGCATCAGTGGGCTTTATGGCATTACTGACAGAGTGGACTGAGTATTCCGTAACTCCAGCAAAAGAACAGGGGAGGCATATAAACATCAAGGATATAATTCTAGTTCACAAATTAATTTTTAAGTAATTGTGGTAAATTCTCTAATGGTTTACTACGAGGTTATCTATACACTAAATGCTTTTCTTTATCTTTCATTATAATCATTCAATAGTGAGGCTTATTGGGATACTTCAATAGTATTACTACATTACAGTATAATGTGCACCATTTACTGATAAAGGGTATTCTAATTTTACTTTTATATAAAAGTATTTCTTTTTGTTTTATCCATTTTGTAGTGCTCAAGAGAGAAATAAGAAGAAAAAGAAATCCTTTGTTATCTTCCCACTGCTTCTCCTTAGTGATTGGGATGATTGTTTTAGCATCATCCTGCTTCCTAGGCAGGTTTTCATTCTTCAAACTGTGGCATGTTTTGTACAAGATCTTCTTAAAGAACTGAAACTTTCAGAGTGTTCTGAAACCTTTTCATCTGAGGCCAAACACCACTGAATAAAATCAATCTTTAGCCCCAGTTGTTGAGCCAATCTGGTGAGCGTTCAATGCCTTTGGAACAACTACTTGAGTGTTTAAAGACCACCCACCTGGATGCAGAAAACAGAAAGAGTGAGCAACAGGCTAATTATGCACTTAAACCGCATGTGGTGGCTAACAGTTTTCCTTAAGGGAGTATACAGAGTTGCAATTGAAAATTATTTCTGACTTAAGAGAAAAAAAATGCCTAAAATGCAGATACGTTATGCACTGAAATGTGTTTGATAAAATCAACTGGAAAATGAAAACAGTGCTGTTATGTTGCCCCTCAAGCAAATGAAAATCAATTTCCTTTTATGTTAAATGAGAAGAGGCAACAACAAACAACAGTGCTGTTTTTATCGTGTATTGTTAACTGTTAGGAAAGAAGAGATAAATAATTCAGTTTTATTCTTTCTTAAAATATTTTGCATCATATTTGCAAAATGAGTGATGAATCCAGATGCCTCCTTGCCTTAAAGTCTTCTCATTGTTCACATTATATAAAAATAGATGCTATATTCATTTGTGGATGCACATCCATTTTTCTTTTTTCAACTATGAAAATAAAATAAAGCTGCAATACAAAATAAGATATGTCTGTATTGTTTATAATCTCCCATGATGCATTTGGAGGCAATGAAATAAGATAGCTAGGCTACTTCCCAATTTTTCTATGTTTAAATTCATGCTACAGTTCCTGTATATTAATACTGAGGTACCTAGACAGTTTAAAATTATGTAATTTGCATTATTTTTTTTTCAAAAATATAGCTTAGTTGTCTTCAACTCCTTAATCGTTCATGTGTGTAACCCAAATAATCTTTGACTCGAGCTGACCAGCCAAATGAATGAGAATTCCATGTTTTTGAACAAGCTACTTTTAGAGGACAAAAATGAGATGAGAGTTAGCAGTCACCACGACACATGTATACCACAATGTAAAGAGATTACAAATGTCTTAATTATAACCCTGTGTTTGACCGACTTGTTAAATTTTGTGACTTTCTCAAATTGGACTCCTCCTATAATTATATGAGATGCCACAGTTAACCTCAAGACTATCTCTATGAAATGAGCTCAAAATAGCATCCTTCACCTAAGCAGTAATTTCTTTTCTCTATTGATTTTCATATGACTTTTTTCCTAAATCATGACAGCTTAATCACAGTATATTAATATCTTGGGCCACACTACTGTTCTAATACATATTTTTTTTTCTGGCATTGACTGACATCTTCACAATTTCCCTACAAAATTTAGACTAATCTGGCTTTTTAGGAAAATGTTATCCATGAATCCTTCAGATATATAAACAAAAGATGGGCATTTTCTTATGAATAGAACAACAAAACCACACTTTCCAAATGTTAGGCTATAAAATATACAGTTCTATTATATTATAAGCATCTTTATTTTTCAACTAATTTCATTTTTATTTTATTTTTAAAATGTATTTACTTTTGCTGTTTCAACCAGCAGTCATTCGCTGCCCATGATTCCTTGTCAAGGAATAGGGCCCTAAAAAAATTTCCCTCTTCTGTATCAGCATGTCCATTGATATCCCTGGGAAGAGACATTATTATTATTATTATTATTATTATCATTATTATTATTATTATTAGTAGTAGTAGTAGTAGTAGTATTTATTAATATTATTTTGATTTTCATTTTTCAAGACAGGGTTTCTCCATAGCTTTGAAGCCTATCCTGGAACTTGCTCTTGTAGACCAGGCTGGCCTGATACTCATGGAGATTCACCTGCCTCTGCCTCTCGAGTGCTGGGATTAAAGGCAAACGCTACCACGGCCCAACTGAGACCTATTATTATTAATTGTTCAATAAGAATGAATTGTCTTGAAACCATAGGCACACAAACAACTAAAATGGACTAAGTATGTGTGTTCATATACACATGTGTGTATTTATGTATATGATAAAAGTCTTGGAGAGATTAGGGATACAAGGGTCATACCTAAATATAATAAAAGCTATTTACAGCAAACTGACAGCTAACATCAAACTAAATGGAGAAAAACTCAAAAAGCCATCCCACTAAAATCAGAAACACGACAAGGCTGTCCACTCTCTCCATACCTCTTCAATATAGTTCTTGAAGTTCTAGCAATAGCAATAAGACAACATAAGGGGATCAAGGGGATTCGAATTGGAAAGGAAGAAGTTAAACTTTCATTATTTGCAGATGATAGGATAGTGTATATAAGCGACCCTCAAAACTCCACCAAAGATCTCCTACAGCTGATAAACACCTTTAGTAATGTGGCAGGATAAAAGATCAACTTTTTATTTTTTTAATGAATAATCACCTACTGAATTCCAACCTTTTATCTCTAGACTTTAATCATTTCTTCATTGTGAATAACAGTCAAACCCTACTATTGATCTATTTCCTGATCTTTTCCCCTTTCTTTCTTTCTTTCTTTCTTTCTTTCTTTCTTTCTTTCTTTCTTTCTTTTTTCTTTCTTTCTTTTTTTGGCTTTTCTGTACTGATGAGGTGTATCATGTCAGTCATTCTAGAGAATTCTTTCAACATTATCATGGCAGAATACCTAGACCTTTCTTACAAGCTAACTTTACAACACTAATATTAACATTTGGATTTGACATTTTTATTCTCTATTTTTCATTTGCCATAGCAAGGAAAAAACATGAGTCATTGCATGCGCTCCCCTTCAAATTCAGGTTTCATATCCAGCTACGGTGATTCATAATAGGTGCTTGGCAGTGTTAGAGTTATAATACTAATTTCACATTATAATGTCAGTGAGAATAAAAAAGAGGAGGACTCATTTTTTCCCTGGACACTGGGTAAGCTTACTCTTTAAAAAAGTGTTTTTCAAATGTGCTAACCAAGCGCCACTCTTTGGTTTCCCTATGGCCCTTTACTGGCATCTCCCAAATGCTGGAGTCATCAGCTTTTCTCCACGATTGTTTCATGTTTTAAATACCAGTAGCACCTGGTTTTTTAATGTTAATTGTTTTAATTGAAAGAATTGCAAAAAAAATAACAGTCATGATACCCCCTATTTTATTACATCTGTGTTTTCAGTGCTTTTTCAGGACAATTCAGTTTCTATATTTCCAGGTAAGTATGACTTCTATTCAACTTGGCATTCCCAATATTTAGTATATTAAAGTTCATAAAATAGTTACTTAAAATATTTGCTTGGTAAAATAATTTGCAAATTAAATATTGGAAGTGGTTTACTAAAGAGGCACAATGCTGACTAAGGAAATGGGTGTTTGGATATCTACCTTTAGCTGATCATGATAAATGACAGTAAAAGAAGGCAAGAAATAAAAGAGTAAATCTATGTTTAATTTTTTTTGGATGACAATCAACACTAAATATTTAATGTCTGTCACAAACAACATTCTAGTGAACACAAATACACACAGGCATACACACACATGCACACACTCACTGAATTAATTTGAACAAGTAAGACATCAAAGGAGTCAAGTAGGATGTAAATTCATTGTTTTATTTTTGTTACACAAATATGTTAAAGAGTAAAAAAAATATTTGGAAATAAATAATAGAAAATATGCTTTACTGGCCATAGCAGCTAAAAAGAGAGCTTTATCATTAAAACAAAACACGAAGGATACTCTTTAATGTGTGTGCTTCTCTCTGTGTGTCTGGGTTTTAGAGTTAGATTTCATTTGAAGTTGCCAGTGACAGAGTTTTCATTATTTAACTGAGGCAATTTCTATTGTCTTTCAACTGGTTAGGTTAATATTAAAACAAAAATTACAAAGTCAGTTATGGGATAGGTTATTCTTCACATTACTTGTTCTTAATAATAGTACAATGATTTCTTACCATTCACTGAGAGATAGCAGTGGTTGAAGACCAAGCATCAGGAGAGTTCTAGTCCCATTTTATCTGGCAAAATGAAAATATATGTTGGGACCCCTGTGATAGGAAAAGAGAATGAAATTGCTTTGAGCCACTGTGGTGGTTGATGGATGGCACAGTAACTAGAAAATATAACTCTTTGTCCACCAGCTCAAAGCTGGATAAATGCATTGCATATATCAAAATAGATGAAAGGTTATGAGTTTACCATGTTAAGTACAGATAGCTTCTTACAAAGTTGGGTGCATTAAAGGATATCCTATGTCCCATCCCTTTTGACAAAACAAACGTGTATGCACTTAATTGTTGAGAGGAACGTAGCATGATAAGGATCTTTGAGAATTAGAAACCAAGGCATGCAGAAACACAAGACTGAAAGAAGAAATCTGAACAATTTCTATTATCATGTTTTATTGGTAGTTTGCATGGAACATGTTCAATCAATCATTTGATTTTTCATATAAACCTCAATACGTCGGAATCATAAAACAAGCCTCATCATCAGACTCATGTTATTTAAATAATTCATCAGCAATAGAGACACTAAGATATGCTACACGTGTATACACAAAGAAGAATAAAACAGTATTCAATGATGCTAATTATTTTACAGGGTAAACACTTTAGAATTTTTATTTGTTTTTCAAATTTCATAGATTGTTATATACACGTTATTTTATAATATGTATATGTGTGTGTATATTAAAATGACCTAACCTAACAATATATATTAGGGTATAATGTTTTACATTTGGACTGTCAGCTACTTAGAAGGCTGAGGGGAGAGGGTTGTTTATATCACTATACTATTACTAAGAACTGTTAATGTGGAAGAGCAGCCTATCCTGTAGGAAGGGAGGAAGAGAAATAAAGAAAATTACTTTTAAATCTATATTTTTGTATGAAACCAAACTATAATACAATTAATGAATTATGTTAATAAAACAGAGTACAGCTCCAAAATAAATATTATTTCTAATATCATTTTTGACATTAGATACTGTTAGAAAATAAAATGGATACCTAATAGCAAATTGTCTTCTACCAGTATTTTACATTAGAATTGGCATGACTACCTTTCTACAAATTAACCAAACTAATATCTCGTCATGCAAAATTTACCCTTTTTGCATAAAAATTATTCAAATGTTTGAAACAGTGATATATATTCATTTCTCTGTCTGAGGACATATTTAGTGAACATCAACTTCATTGAATTTTGGATCAATAAAATAGGAATTTTAGCGGATTTACTTACCTATCTTTCTTTCTCTCTGGAAGTCTGTTTGTAAATAATTAGCCAATCACTTTAATATTATTCTTCTAAGACTTAAGTATTTTGTAGATACATCTCTCAACCTTTAGTCAATACCAACGGTTATCACAATTGAGTTATAATACTAAAACATGAAATGGTATATAACCCCATAATCACTTTAACATGCCCTTTATAAATGGCTGCCTTTTAGGAGTAATTGTTCCAACGTCTTTCACTCTATGGATAATATCTGGCTGTGGGTTTCTGTATTTACTCCTCTCTCTGATGATGGCTGCATTAGGCAAGGATCCATGAGTATAGCAGATTAACATTAGAAATCATTTCATCATGAGATCTATATTTCTCCTTTTATACCAATATTATTTGGTTTTGCCCTAGGTCCAGGTGTTAACTAATCTCAGGTTCTTGGTTTCCTTAAATGTATCAGGTGTGAGTTGCATCTCCTGGTGTGGGCCTCAAGTCTCCATTAAATCTCTCCTCTAAGAGCTCAGGGAAATCCACAGAAAAGGAACTGGAAGACTATTAAGAGCTAGAGGGTATGGAAGACACCAAGAAAACAAGGCCCTTTATTTCATTAAGAGCAAAGCTTATGTGAGCTCCCAGACACAGAAGCAATATGTGGAAGGCACCCAGGCCCTCTGTGTCTATGTTATGCTTTCTAGTTTAATGTTTTTGTGGGATATCTAAGGGTGTGGATGAGTAGAAATCTGAATTTTGTGCCTTCTTTTGGCCTTCTTTTTTCTCTGTAGCTTTGTCTTGTCCAATTTCTATGTGTTTTTTTTCTATCATATTATATTTTAATTTGTTATTTTTTAAAGAAATGAATAAACAAAAATCTAGCCACTGGGGTAAATGGCAAAGTTTAACAATTGAACTCTCTCTTAAGCCTGAAGAGAGAGGAAAGTTCAGCTTTCTCCAATGGAGTAACATTGGATTGATCAACTATGCCAGGTCAGACCTTGTGTTCAGCTGTAGTTGAGGAGCAGGTAAACATATAATGGACTCCACAGGCTTTTATTGTTCTTATTTTTGCTTCATTTTATTTTTGTTATTTTGTGTCTGTGTATGCTTTCATTTTGGTTACACTCTGGAGGTTTAATTCTTCTTTTCTAAAGATTAAGTAATTTATTATGTATACAGGGTTCTGTCTTCTTGTATGCTTGCAGGCCGGAGGAGGGCACCATATTCATTACAGATGGTTGTGAGCCCCCATATGGCTCCTGGTTATTGAACTCAACAGCTCTGGGAGAAGAGTCAGTGCGGTTAACCTCTGGATAATATTTTTATGTTTTTAACAAAATATTGTCATAAAATGAAACAAAAATAATCACTTCAAAGTTGGACAAGGCAATAAAACAGACGGAAAAGTTGCAGGAAATAGCACAAGAATCAGAGCTCCACTTTTCCTCTCACTTAAGAATTCCATATCATCCCTAAGCGGGAAGCCATAATACACGTGCACGGGGCACAGGATCCGGTCCAGACCTGTGCAGGCCCTGTGCGTTCTGGTTCAGTCTCTGTGAGTTCATACAAGCTTTGCTCAGTTGATTTAGAAGGCCTTGTTTTCCTGGTGTTCTCCATCCCCTCTCCTTCTTACATTCTTCCCACCACTCCTCATGGTGTTCCCTGAGCCTTGAATGAAGAAATTTAATGGAAACTTCCCTGTTAGAATGGTGTGTTTTAAGTTCTCTCTGTGCGTGTAATGTCTGGCTGTGGGTCTCTCTCCTTGTTTCCATCTGCTGCAGCAGGAAGGGTCTCTGGCGATGGGAGAATTAGGCATGATCTATAAATATAGCAGAACATCATTGGGAGTCATTTTACTGTTACCTTAACAAACAGACAAACAGAAACAGCAGCAACCAAAGCAGTAGGTTGTTTTATCTTTGCAGCAAGTCCAGTATTACTCTCATATGTTTGGTTGGTTTTGTTTTATTCTATTTGTGGTTTAATTAGGATTTTTTTTATATAATCTAGGGTAGGAAACTCATTTACTTGACCAAAGGAAAGTTAGCAGTAGTTATATCATTGAAGAAAATGATCGCTACCCCTCAAGCAACCACGAATTGAGAATAGCACCTTAGTTAGCAGTTGTGCCTTCTAGTCAGTACTTTTCAGTTGCTGGGATAAGACACCATGATGAAGCCAGTTTCTAGGAGAAAGAGTTTATTTGGGGCATAAACATTCACACAGCTGGAGCCCATGGCTATCATGGAGAAGAACACAGAAGCAGGAATGCAGGCATGGCATTGGAACAGTAGCTGAAAGCCCCTTCTTTAAGACACAAGCATTAGACAGAAGGAGTTATCCAGGAATGGTTTGGATGTGTGAAACTTCAAAGGCCATCCCCAGTCACATACCTCCCCAATCAAGGCCACACATCCTCTAATAAGGCCACATCTCCAAATCCTCCCCAAATAATTCTGACAACTGGGAACCAAACATCTGAATACAGAAACCCACAGGTCTCTCTTAATCAAACTACCACGTGTCTCATGAGTCATCATGCATTCATTGAAATGTTGACCATTTCCCATTTTAACAAATTACTGGCACAAAGAAGTAAAAATCAAAACTAAGCGCCAAATACACTATGAACAAAATCATAATCCCTTAACAAACAAATATATGAAAATTACCTGTCTAAAACTATATTGAATGATGTTAGGAAATGGCGGGTGACTAAATAGAGGTTAGTAATTCTAAGCTTAAAATGTGGCAATTACTTTGCAAGAGACAAGCGGCACTGAAGAATGTATCAGTGAGAACCCAGCATGACTACTAGGAAATTTTCATAGCTATCTCAAGATATGATAAACTAACAGCAGGGATATGAGATGCATTTAGTGAGAAATTGGAGGGAATGAGTCTTCTGTTATATAAAACTAGGAATTTTTTTGCTAAATTTTTAAGGAGAATGATGTTGTTTCCTGCTCTCTAATTAAAATCAGAGCCCAGAATTCATGAGAGGTTATAAAAGGATTAAGTTACAAATGTTGAAATGTAATAAGAGCTTGAACACCTAGAAGATCCCCAATTCCTTGACATAGAAAGAGATACTGAAATGGAGAGAGTGCCTGTGTTCAAAATAGTACACATATTCATGGAAATGTCACAATGTGTGTTAATTCCCAATAAATGCTTCATGTTAGAAGAGGTTTCCAACTGCCTCTCCAAAAATATATAAAATAGTAAAACAAACAAGCAAACAAATACATAGTAAGCATCACAGAAAGAATCAAAAGTTTCTCCAGGCTTGTTCAAAACTAGAACGTCAGGGTGTGGTGGTTAAAACTTTGATTAAAGTCTTAGATTCCTACTGTTTAATATCTTCTTTAATTAGATTAAAGGCTAATTTCCAAACAGAATCTTGTGTTAAGATGCACAAATATTATTAAGCAGGTATCAATCCTGAGATACTTAGGATCATCTTTACTGAACAATTAAAATAAAATTCTGGAAGTAAAGCAGGCACTGGGTCAGAGTATGGTGGGAAAGGCTTTGGCTTGATTATTGAAACACCACTGTAATTCATGTAACAACATATTACATTAATTATATTTACATAGTAGTCCTAAAAAGTAGAAAAGATGTGATCTTCAGAAACCACCCGTTTTATGAGCAGACATCTCAGAAGCAAACTGAGTAGACATGAAGATATGCTAAGAAACACCAGAAAATAGAATGACTTGATTTAGAAGAAAAATCAGATTCCTGGCATATGGGACATCCCAACACCACAGAGTTTACTTAGCTGGTCTGAATATCAAATTGAAACCCCACCTTGGGGTTTCAGTGGTGGCTCAGCTTTCAAGAGCATTTGCTATTCTTACAAAGGTCCTGGGTTTGGTATCCAGCGTTTGTATTCAAACAACCATTTGTAACTCCAGTTACAAGGGTTCTAACACCCTTTTGTAGCCTCTGCAGGCACCAGTCGCATATGTGATACATATATATATGCATGAAGAGAAACAGTCTTGTGTATAAAATAAAATAGTTTTAAATTTTTCATTATGCACAGAGAGAAATCTCAGAATAGTGTAGTCTATTACACTTGCTTGCATCTCACTTTCTTCATTTTTGAGGGAATGTTTAAAAAGCAGGGGTTTTTTTTATGACTTTCTTTCCTTTATTTGATGAATAAAGAGTAAAGACAGGGGTGCTATCAATTTCTCTTAATTACCCAAGAAGAGTTTTATTTGAGAAAATTAAGCTGAAAAATATAATCACCAAGTAACCATGTACAATATGAATAAAATGACAAGATACTACACTTTAGTGCTGAAACACAATGAAGGGACATGTGAAAATTTCTTGTATGATTTTTGAGTGGACAAATATATTTTGCATGCAGAAGTGATGCAAGTCTTTCTGAGATAGATAGAGATATTAATACCCAGTCCTCAAGACACTGGATTCTGATACACAGGCATTTGTCAGATTGCCAGTGTGCCAACTTAGAATTTAAGTGTCAATAAAGAACGAAGACAGAAACACAGAAATAAGGATTTACAGTTTTCCTGAATTTCAAGTATTCTGGGATAATTTGTTATAAACTGTAGTGTGGAGTGGCGGGGCTGCGTTCCTGGCACCCGGCCGCCTGCACGGCTAGCTTTATCCGAAATAATTACATGGAAACTGTATTCTTTTAAACACTGCCTGGCCCGTTATCTGTAGCCTCTTATTGGCTAGCTCTTACATATTGACCTAACCCATTTCTAATAATCTGTGTAGCTCCACGAGGTGCACTTACCAGGAAAGATCTTAACCTGCATCTGTCTGGAGTGGGAGAATCATGGCGACTCACTGACTCAGCTTCTTTCTCCCAGCATCCTCTTCTGTTTACTCCACCCACCTAAGGGTTGGCCTATCAAGGGGCCTAGGCAGTTTCTTTATTGATAAGAAATCACTCCCACATCAATAAACTTATTTCAATTGCACACAGCAACAGTTCCCTTTTCCAAATATCTCTTTTTCATATGAGCTTTAGCTTCACTCTGATGACTGATTAAATTGTAGTCATAATATAAAGACTAATCTCATATGCAAAAATGCACTTATTCCTGCATAAGGTCCCCTGAAATGTTAAACAGAACAATATCAGACCCTTTCGTTTGTTATTTAATTCATGAAGTAAAAGTAAATTCTCAAGAGGACATTCAAAATAATAATGATTTTTCCATTGTCTGAAAAGAAAAATATCATGAATTCTCCCCCAAGTTTCATATACAACACAGTAGCACATATACAACACAGTAGCACAATGAAGAAGCAAAAGAAAAGGGAAATCGTATCCTTTGTAATTTTGTTCAGAAACCCTTACATTTCATTCTTTCTTTTAGACTTCATATATTCCGTCTCAAACCTCTCAAACTTCTCTTTCCAATCTTTTAGAACTTTGATAAAGGAAAATGGAAACAAAAGAATGTCATGTATAATATTTCTAATAACACTGAGGAAGTAGAAACAAACTCCAGAATTAAGGAAACATTTGGAACCAGAACAAGTCACTTTAATGACATATCACAAGTTAAAGAAATATCCCCAGAGTGTTCTGCATGCCAAACCTGTGACACATTCACTTTTGCTCGCTTTCACTAGAAGTATTAGTACTATTTTGAAGAAAAAAAAAAAGGAAAGAGATCAACAAAGAGGAAACAGCTGCATTGAAAGAACACAGGACAAAGTTCTCTGTATTTCTTCCCCCAAAATGAGGGTCTTTCAATAATCCTAATATAGCAGTTTTTCTCCTTCTTCTTCTTTTCCTTCCACATCACATTTGTAGAATTTTATATTTATCAACATTATGCCTTGTGTGTCTATGAGACACATGTCATTAAAAATGAATTTAGTATTAAAAATCCATTATTTTAGCAAATCCTTTTTTATTGTCCACGCCTCTACTTTAGCAAATCTTAAAAAAAAAAAAAAAATTCAACATCTCTATAGGGTAATTACACAATGGAAAGATTCATTTAACATCTGATTTTTTTAAATGTTGATTTGAGTGCAAGAAAACATGTTACTTATGCCTCTAAGGTATTCACAATAGATTAAAACTCAAAAACCTTAGCTGTTTGCACACTTCTGTAGCAAAATCTGTAACACCTATCAGTCAAAGTATTATCTAACAATATCATTAAGTCTATAAAATTTACCCATTATATTGTGTCATGCTCTCTTTTTCCATGTTGCTATTAAATATGCCTTTCTAACTCATAACTTTCAAAAGAGTCAAGCCTCCTTACCCTCACATACAACACACATCTATTTAGGTCAGGGCACACATGTTCCCAGTATAATTAAATGCTTTGTAAAGTTGTACTTTGAGTTTTAGCTTTCATCTTTTAACAGAAGTTCCTCTTACCAGAACAATCATACCACTCACTATCATTTAGGCAAAATATGGGAGAATTTTGTTGGATACAATTATGGTAACTGGAATAATAAGGCTTTGGCTCATGACAAAATCAGAAACCAGTAGATATAGTAAAGAATTCAAAGGAGCATCTCATCTATGCATTGGAGACTTATTTAATAATTGTTTGATGGGACATAGAAGAGAGGATGATATTAACCATAATTAGGTTGGTTATATTTTGTGGGCATGTATGATTTGCATAAAATGAATTCTTTTTTATGTACTTCTCTTTATATTGCTATGAGCATGTATGAATATGAACTCATATATAGTTGATATACATCATGAATATAAATTATAGAAACATAAAAATTATATTTCTTCATATGATATAGAAAGTATACAAATAAAAAACTGAAAAGTGTAAGCAAATTCATTCTGTAAATTCAATATTAGAAAATATGTATCAAAATATATAAATTTTTTATACAAACATAAAAATACCTGCTACTGCTGAAATGTTCAATAAATCAACATCCCAAGTTAAAAGAAATTGTTTGTTAGAGCCTGTATTAAGAGAATAATGTGGGAAAACACAATAAGAAAAGCTATATCTGTAATGTGTTTTCATCTTTATAGGAACAAGTCATGAAAATGAGCAATATTCTATACACACACACCAGAACCAGGAAAAAGCGTCATCTTGGAGTACTACAGTATAATCTCTAATTGACCCTCTGAATATAAAACGGTATGATCACACTTCTTTTTTCCACGTGGTGCAAATAAATAGTGTGGGGGGGGGGGTAAGAAGGAGCCAACCACCAGCTTCACGTAATTGTCATCTTCTCATAAAGACAAAATATTCATAGAACTGTGCTTTTAAATAACTATTATAATATATCATCCTCTAGCTTCAGTTAGTGAGCATTCTTCACTTAATATACCTACTTACAGATGGTATCCACAAGCAGAAATAATATAGCAGGAGCCCAGGAGAAATATCTAGCTACTCACTGCTTTCTCTAGTTGAATCTATGAACATAAACCAGTTACTCACCGAAAAGAGAAGAGAAACCCGGTGTCAATAAGTGAAAATGAGAATAAATCAGCCAAAAATAATTGCAGGGAAATAACGAAACTCAGAAATGGTTAGTGAGATAGAAACAAATTCGAAAATATGAAGGGACAAATGAACAAGAGAAGAAACTGAAACGGAGTAAGACAAAAATGTCGCTGAACAGGCAATTTGAACTTTAGCCATGACCTTTAACAAACGCAAAACCTGATGATAAAAAGTAAGGTATAAAACAGTTTTAATGAAAATAGCCAATATTGTAAAGACATGATTTGACATTTAAAACTATTTCTACCACTTTTCATTGATGTCCTTTTTCAGGAAACCTAATAATTGTAACAAATCCCAGTAGATTACAGACTTTAATTGCCAAAACCTTACATGCAGTGTAAAAGCTTTTTTATGCCTAGACCTTCTTATTACAAAGACACCACCTTGCCTCTCCCTCGTTTAAAAACCTAGTGAAACAAAAAAAAAATGTTTTCTTGGGTCAGGAATTAAAATCTGGGTGTCATGCTCCTGGCAATATAAACTTTTCTGTCAGTTTTATTTATGGTTCTATTGGAACAACTCTGAATCTTAGATACTTCAGAGAATTTGTCAGATAGATTAAGAAAAGTAAGAAATATTAATTTTCCTTCAGATTCATTAGGAAGATAAAGCAGAAATGTATATTAAGAAGTAAAATCTAGCTAAAAACAAATATAAATTAATGATTATTTTTCTGGATCAATTTTCTAACAGTTTATAGATCATATTATAATCTATATTAGTATTTCACACACTTTACTCCCTTCATATATTATCATTTACTCTTAGAAACCACAGGATTATCGGTTTACTGGCATTTAGTATGTACAAAATTTAAATCATCAGGGTTCTCACAAAAGGTTAAAGCCTTAGTTTTGAGCACTGATCCTACAAGTGTTCTCTGAGCCAAATATACTAACTTGATAAATTTTAGTTATCTCAAAAGAATGTATTTTGAGAATTTTTTTTCAATTTTTTACTACATTTTTTTAAAAAAATAACAATCCAAATTCCCACTCCCTCCCTTCTTCAATTCACTCCACACACCCTCCCATTAAACCCCCTCTAATCCTAAGACAGGGTAAGACACTTGGCTTTGTGGAAGGCCCAAGGCCCTCCCTACTACATCTAGGATGAGCAAGGTTTACATGCAAAGAGAATAGGATCCCAAAAAACCAGTACATGGAGTAGAGATAAATCCCAGTGCCACTGCCAGTGGCCCCTCCATCTGCCCCAGCCATACGACTGTCAAACACATTCAGAGGGATGAGTTTGAACCTATGCTGGTTCCTTCCCTGTCCTGCTGGAGTTGGTGAGCTCCCATTGGCTCAAGTAAACTGGTTCAGTGGATGAATTCTTCATGCTCTTGAGCTCTTTGTTCATATTCTCACTCCTTCTGCTATTCAATTGGACCTTGGGAGCTCAGTTCAGTGCTCCGATGTGGGACTCTGCTTCTGCTTCCATCGGTGTTAGACAAAGGTTCTATGGTGATCTTTAAGATAATCATCCGTCTGAATACAGGGCAACACCAGTTCCAGCATCCTCTCCTCTATTGCTTAGGGTCTTAGCTGGGGCCATCCTTGTAGATTCCTGGGATGAGAAATTTTTATATAACTAACCTTTTGTTTTTTTTTTTTCAGATGGAATTTTAGGCCTGAAATAATTACCTGGCTAAAGTATAAGAAAGGATCCCAGAAAAGTAACTCAAAGACTTTTCTAAAACTATCAAGTAAAAGTTTCTATTCACTGCATGATTTATTTTCAAACATTTCATCACATCACTATTTAATAGGTACTTATGATTCCATGGTTTCCAGGGAGATAAAATCACGTATCAAACTTTAAAAAAAATAATCATTTTTATACAATTTATGAAAGAAACTGAAACACAAATGTAACTGTCCACAATCTGTTGGCTAAAAATATATGAACAGGAAGTCAAGTTTCTTTCTTATTTTTCTTTTTTTTTTCTTTAATTTTTCTTTGTAGTGTAGGCATAAGAGTATGCTCAGGACAGCATTTTAAGCATCATTAGTGCTGAAGTAGTGAACACTGCAGTCATTTTTCATGAGTGGTAGCCTCTTTGACGCAGTTGCACAGGGCAGCGGGAAGCCTTGTTCATCTCTAACTGCAATTTGTCTTGCAGTAAAAGTTGGGGATGTTCGTTCATCATTTGCATAAAGGACGCTGAAATCTCCATTCTTTGTTCTCCTGAAGAACCAGTATATTTTCACAGACTGTGGTTTTTTAAGCTCATTAATAGCGGCGAGGTTACATGGTTTCCTCGAGTTCCTTCCATGGACTGCTGCTCGCGTCACAGGAAAGAATAAAATGCAGGAAGCACACTATGAAAGCATAATAAAATGCTGGTGCTTGGGGCTGTTCGAAGTAACAGTTTATTATCCTTAATAAGCCAAGGATGGATGAGAGGCGATGAGCAGGGTGAATAAACATTTGGAAATCCCTCACAGTCTGTGTGTGTGTGTCTCCAGTAAGGCTCCTGTGGTCCAGACTTATTTTAAGGTGGGACAATAGTTTCCGCACAGCAGTCTCGAGAGCTGCAATATGCTCTATTTGGAGTTTCCTTGGAAGGCCTCCCAGAAGCCACAGATAATGCTGAGTGCAGCTGGTGGAGATCATTAACATACATTCATTTGGCCTAGTTGGAAACTTAACACCTAGGACTGAAATATATATTAGAGTTCAACTCTTAGATTAAAAGCACTGAATTTAAAAGTAAATGGAATAATGAAGAAATAAATTGTTTATATACAAATTTGACTCAGTGATTATTAGCTTGGTTGGTTTCTTACATAAAGGTAGTATTCCAGATAAAGAAGTCAAATGTATGATATTGTTCACCTAAGTAGAGCATTCTTACATGTTAAGATTCTTAAAATTTTATTTCTGATTTATACATCTATATAAATATCTAAGGGGATAAAGGTCTACATATTGCATATTAGAAATAAAATCTGTACAATAACAGTAATGTACACAGCTTTGACTAGAATGGCCAGTTAACTTGGCTGTTTTCATGGGAAGGGACTCATAATATCCTGGAGGCTCTCTAGTTGTTGCAGGAAGGACTGATCTTAAATACTATTTCCTCAGCCACAAAACCTTTGTATACCTGGTAAATAATGCCATACAAATATAGCCAATGTCTTGATTATTTTGTATGCATATTTTCTTTTGATGTAAGAGAGTAGATGCCTTGTTTCAGTCTTCTCACTTCTTGTTCAGGAATGTGTATTTAAGGACAACATGAAATTCCTCCATCATCCTCTGAGGGCTTGATGAGTTAAATCATCAAGAATGATTACATAGAGGAAATATATGCAAATTTACTAATGAAGAAAAAGGAGAAAAATCAAATCATGGGAAATACTACTATAATTATCAACTGTACCCTAATTATTTAGCTATATTTCTATAAGAGAGAGAGGTAAAAATATGAGGAGATGAATTCATAGTTTATAAAATCGCAATGTGCTATAAAATATTCCTGGGAAAATGAAATATCCCGATAAAAAGCCAAATAGAATATTATTGATAGGTTGTATAAATAAAGCAGAAGATAATGCCATGTGACTAAAATCTGCCCAATTGTGCTAACAGACAGCGGTCTAACTTCCTCTTTCATGACTTTCATTAACGAAAACTCAAATACAGATAAGACCAGAGTTGATTACATTTTTTTTTGGTACTTATATTTTAAATATAGGACAACACATCTCAAAAAGTCTCTCTCTTTAATGCAAGAGGGAAGAACAAGAAAAAAATCAGAAAAACCTGAATTGTAAGACTAAGTATTAAGCCTTTAAGCTTAATCTTTGATTATTTTCCTATTATAGAATCTCATTTGGAATCATAATTTTGAAGACTCACATAAATTGAAGACAGTATAAATCACAAGACCTGCAAAAGCTAAAACATGATTACAATTATTGAAGCTTGTGGTGGTTAGTGCTATTCTTTCTTAAGAATAAAATTACTAAAGAAATAATCATAGTGTAGGATAGAAAGTCAGTGGGAAATGCTCACAGATAGCCAGCCATAAATACTGTTGTACACTGACCATTCTCAATGGCAGAATACATAAAATTCTTCAGCCCTATCATGTTATATTATCCCTTTTAACTGACACTTGGATTAAACTATAAATCTGTCGCGTCCCACCTCGTCCCGCAAGGATGACGCAACCACCGGAGCTCTTCTTGCTGCAGTTTACTCCAGGACTTTATTCTCTTTCTCTCTCTCTTCCTTCCTCTCTCTCTACCCTCTCTCCTTCCTCTCTCTCCGGGCAAACCTCTCCCAGCTCTTAAGTAGGCTTGGGCTGCCATTCCCGGATTGCCAGGTGGGCACTGCCTATAGGCCCAAGCATATGCAAGCAGCTGATGATCATTGCGTTATCATAGCGTAGGTCAGGCCTTAGCCATCTCAGGAGTTGATTATACATCTCCATCAGGTGTGATACCACGCAGCTCGCTACATAAGTCAAAATACCTTTTGTAATTTTATTGTGCTTACACAGAACAGAAATACAAAGATTTTACAGAAACATAACCTGAATATTTGACAGTCATATTTTTATTTTTTTTAAATTTTTTCTAGGTTCCTTGGTGTCACGGACTACAGACGAATTATCCTTTGCTTTATGTCTAATAACCACTTATGAGTGAGTACATACCTTGTTTGTCTTTTTGGGTCTGGGTTACCACACCCAGGATGTTTTTTTTTTCCTAGTTCCATCCATTTGCATACAAATTTCAAAATGGCATTGTTTTTTACTGCTCAGTAGTATTCCATTGTGTGAATGTACCACATTTTCTTTTTCTAGTCTTCCATTGAAGAACATTTAGGTTGCTTCAAAGTTCTGGCTTTTAAGAATAGTGCTGCTTGGGACACAGTTGAGGAAATGTCCTTGTGGTATGAGTGCGCATCCTTTGAGTACATGCCCAAGAGTGATATTGCTGGGTCTTGAGGTATGTTAATTTCCAATTTTCTGAAAAACCTCCATACTGATATCCAAAGTGGCTGTACAACTTTTAACTCCCATCACACAACAAATAAAATATATTCTTTCATTTGTCACATTTGAAATCCATTTGTACTTGAGTTTTGTGCATGGTGATAGATATGGATTTATTTTCATTCTTCAAAAAATGAAGCAGTGAGACACATTTTAATTGGTTTCTCTATAGAACTGAATGATGCAAAGGTTATCAGATCAATAGGGTTTCAGACTAAAACAAGTAAGTAAAAAAATAGCAAAAGAATGAGGTAGTAAAATTGTTAGATACATTATTTACCCAGTTCAGCAAAAGTAAGAACCACTAGCATAATTATTTCAAAAATAGTTCTACACGCAAACCGATCCTTCTCCAAAAACAAGATTAGGATATCATGGATTGACTTGACCTTCCTGCATAAAACTTAGAAATAATTCACAATCAAGAATATGAATACTAATATAGGACATTTAAAATTTTTATAAATATATGTGTGGCAAACACTAAATACTAAGTTTAATGACATTATCTATGAAAGTTATTTCAGATAATGGTGACAGCAAAAGTGTTCTGTGACTTGAATATAAATTTGTTATGTCATACTTTAACCTTATTTTCTTGAAACTTTAAAACTTTACTGATGACATTTTGGCTCATTTCAGTCTTAAATGTGCTGCCAGAATCTGTCAGTCAAATATATTTTTATTGTTAAATATTAAATAACTGAAATATTTGGATAATGGATTTATAATAATGTCAAAACTGTGAAACATGCTAGTGCTTTTTCAGCATTTTGTTCTGACAGCAAGTCCAGGATCACACAGTAAGAATACTTAACAGTCAGTTAGTAACTGAAACAATTGCAGAGTTGATGACTTCCTTTTTTGGCCAAAGGGAAAATGTAATAAGATTTTGTAGCTAAGTCCCCAAAGCATCAACACTGGAAAAATTTTCCAGGCCCAGGAAAGCAAATATATCATGTATTTTGTTTTTAAAAACAGTTTTTTAAAAATCCGAGTTAGAGTGTTGATTCTAGGGTAATGATGTGGAAATATAAAAGTTTTTTTCCCTATTAGTTAATTCTGTCTTTGAAAAGTCATCTATATTTAAAAATATTGTTTAACCAGATAGTTTCTTCTCGTGCAATGACTTTCTCTTACATTTGCCACACCCATGCATAAATATGTGTGTTTGTGTTCGAGAGAGAAGAAGAAAAAAGAGGTAATAGTAGGAGACAAAGCGTATGGCATGAGAATTGGTACAAGTAATACACCCATACAATAGATAGAGACATAGATATATGGATAACTGATGCCAAGAGGTCTATCAATAAATAGGAAATAGAGACATTAATATAGATGGCTCAATTACTTATCATTTTAGATAATCATCAAATTTCAAACTTTTATGATTAGTGAGGATACAAGACTACCAATAAGGAACATATAATTACCATCCTAATTATAATTATGCCAATCAGAAAGGGAACAATTCTACATGTATTTTCCTCTCTCTCTCTCTCTCTCTCTCTCTCTCTCTCTCTCTCTCTCTCTCTCTCTCTCTCTCTCTCTTCTCTCTCTTGGGTTGAGTACCTCTGTCCTCTAAAGGATGTTGAAGGTCTAATACTCAGCAATTTGGAATTATACTTTATTTGAAAATAATCTTTGTATCTGTAATAATTTTATAGTAACACTAGTAGGACAGATTTAATTGTTAAGCAGCTTTATTAATCAACAATTGTAGCATAACTTCCACTGAGTTGAAGAGAAAAAAGATTATCACTATGGCAATTAACGTACTGGGCTGGGCTGTAAATGCACACACACACATACACACACATACATACACACACACACACACGCACACACACTCACACATGTGGGAGGGGGAGATAAATGAGTTACATTTTGTGCGTATTTATAAAACAGAGAACAAGTTAAAAATGAATCCTTAATCCACTGTGAGTCCAAGATCTTTTTTCAACTCAAGAAAATTTCTGGAGCAGATGGAATCTTGAACGTCGACAGCTTTCTCTGATTATACAAACTCAAGGAGCCATATCAATCACGGTGTACTGTTTCCAAGGATTCTACTACTATGAGAGACACTAAAGTGCAAGTTGCCCTGGGCAACTTCTGCCTTTTTTTTAATGTTTCTTCTATATCCAGGGCATTCTGTTGCTATTCTGAGATTTACAGCCAAGAAGAAAGACAAGACAATGAATCATTGGGTCACACGTATCATGAAGGTTCTCATGAGAATACAATTCTGTTTGAAGATAAAAACAAAGCAACAAAATCATTCTACACAAGAAAAGCATAAGTTGAAGTGTTTCAGTTAAACAATAAAAACTTTCAAATTCAGCAAAACCACGTAGATGGAGATGTGAAAGGAACTATTCTTGATTACAGAACTCAGATAAAAATAAAGTACTGCATGATATTTTCTGTTCCCCTTGACCCAATCTTCAGGTTCCTCCCTAGCTAGATCTGCAATAGAACACCAGCTGCAGCTACCCCCTCCCTACCCCATCCCCATCCATAGTATTTGTGGATCCCACAGACCATGCCTGCCTCCCCTTTTCCCAACTTCCAAAGCCAGCAAGCACTCCCTGGGAACACAATAGCCAAGCAGGGCAGTAAGAACAGCAACACATAGCCAACATTCTCTGAAAAATCAAGAGAAGAAACAGAAACAAATAAACAAAAAACCCAGAAAGCAGCAACTAGGGCTTTAACTACCCTAAGCCCAGATGCGACTGACACGAGTAAGATTACAATTAACTTCTTGAGCCTGTGCTGAGGGCCTGAGGGCAGGAGAACTGACTCACCAGGTTTATATAACCCCTCCCAGGCACACAGCGATTGGGAGAAAGGACCCTACACCTCCCCTTAGCAAAACAGTAGGGCTGGTCCTTGTAGTATGAGTGTGGGTTAGCAGAATATGAGGGCCTGAGAACAGAAGAGCTGTCCATACTCCTTGTTGCAAGTTCCATTTGGAGAGCTTGCCTAGGCAATAGTAGAGAATTTACTAAAACAGGCTCCAAAACTGCAGAGAACCCTGTCTCAAAAANAAAAAAAAAAAAAAAAAAAAAAAAAAAAAAAAAAAAAAAAAAAAAAGGCAAAGCAAACTGCGTGAAATAGCAATAGATTTCAATAGTGAAAGTGGAAATATGGAAAACAAATTTTAAGATGCAATTTACACTTCCTTTTTCACTCTTCAATGGACATGTGTTTTCTTCTTTCAATTTATCTACATGTTTGATTACATTTACTGACTTTTATTTGCCAAACAGAAAAGATAACTATTAGCTTTTCTCATCTCAAATTCAAATATAACATTGATTGTAGAAAAAATTTTAATTAAAAACACATTTCTCTTACACTATCATTTAACCTTTATCTCTCACTCTTTCTTCTTTTTTATTCTTTTTCGAAGGCTTCTCCTTTCATTTGCATTATAATTTCAGTTTCTAATAACTTCCGTTCTGTACACATTATAGGTAACCTTATCAGTGTTTGCAACCTCATCGACCTCTCCATGCTAAGACTGTTTTTAGACTATTACCCGTATCTGGTTTTCAAAAAGTGTTTCCAAATAATTACCTAGATTTTTCAATTTTCTTTAACAGAAAGTATTATTTTAGAATGTAAACACAATACAATTCACAGAAACAATGTATCCAAAAAATTCTCAATCTCTAACTTCATCTATACTTGAATTTTTTCCTGCTAAGTTCTTTGCATTAATCCATTATCTTTCTAGATGTTCAGGAGATGTGGAAGCACCTTTTTACATCTCCCTCTGCCTAAATCATAAGTTCCAATTCATCATCAAGGCTTATAAGTGTAATGTGTATGAGTATTTCAAAACTATCTCTTCCCTTCCAGGTCTTTGACTACGGTTATCACCAAACATGAGTCAAGTGGATTAATTTAAGAGTTTTCATTTTGGTCTTGCCTACTCCAGTTTACTCTGAGATAAATGCCCCTTTCTCAGAGTGATATTTTAAAAGTAGAAAGGGCAAGTGAACTTGTATTCTTCTTCCTTCTATAATTAGAATAAAATCTAAATTTTCTTGGAATAATACCCTTTATTTACTTTTATTGATTGAAAATTTACAAGTGTATATAAGGTTTTTTAATCGAGTCTTTTCCATGTACTTTTTTCCCCACAACTGTTGCTTCCTCCAATAATGTGTTCTCATTTTATTCCAATTTTTCTTCTACAACATACAAATCCCTTTCCTTCTCGAAATAATAAAAAAATCTTTTTAGCCATATTGATCTTTTGAAAACATCAGATACATTTAAAGAAGCAGAGGATATGACTTATTCAAAGACAATTTCAAGTCAGCATAATATTAAGTCTGTGACATGACTATTATCAATAACTCTTTGCACGTATACAGTGAGAGAGAGAAAGTGGGAAGGAACAAATACAAAATGTTAAATGAAGAGAAAAAAAGAGTACCAAAAGAAAATTTAATGCCAAAGGAGATAAGGAGATTAATCTCTCCATGTAGAGGACTCATGGTTTGCACTGGAATAAAGGTAAGTTGTGGTCTGAATAAGACCTTATCTAACCTAGCTTCCAAATTATAAAAGAGATCATAGGCATACAGCATCCTTTCTGCTCATAGAACGCAATAAATTAAGAACTGCTTGTAATGTGCATAATAGGGCCAGGGAGCATCCCCAAGATGGTAGACAAAATTGGCAGGGTCATCCATATTGTATTTGTATTACGGGTATGGGGTATAAAGAAGGCAAGAGTGAAGGGCTCAGAGACTCTTCTGCCATGGTTTTAGAGAACCATGGGAAAGTCTTTGGGTCCAGACACCATACGGTAGGAGACTCCCTGAATGAAGGTTAAGAAAAGGACCTGAAAATTTATTACATGCAGGTATGAAAGTGAATCCTCAGTTGCTTAGAGACTGCATTATGTTCAAGATACCAGAGACATGAAATGCTTGCAAATGGTGCTGAAACAGAAAAAAAGAAAATAAACCAAGATAAAGATAGATGATGGAGGTAGCTAAGCTGTATGCTGAGATGATCTAATGCCTTTCACATTCTACACTGAGCAAGAATATTTGGTACTTATTCTGTTTATTATAATATTGTTATGTCTATTATTTATTTAATTTCATGCTTTTAGAATAATAATGTATTATATAGTTTTCATGCTGGGAGTATATAATTTGCCTTTTTATTATATAAGAGCTTACTATTAATAGATTGTTTTGAATTTCCAGAAAAGCATAAAATTTGGACTTCGAAGAAGGGTTGAAGCTGTAAAATAATCTGTGACCTTTTGATTTTGGAATAAGAGCATGATATTTTATAATATAGCCTGATAGTACCATCAGTAAGAATGCCCTCTATAGACTCTGATATTTGCATACTTGGTCCCAGTTGGTGGTGCAGTTTATGAGATTTGACCTTGCTGGAGGAAGTATATTATAGAGGTACTCTTTAGCTATTGATAGTTTCTCTCCATTTCCAGTTACTTCTCTTTTCTTTTTCATTCTTATATTTGAAGCTACATGTTCTCTGATTCCTGTTCCTTCTATAAAGCCTACCCCATTGATGCTATATATCCCAGTCGTGAAGAATTCTTATCTCTATAGAATTGTAAACCCAAATTAATCATCCTGTTTACAGGTTGACTTTGGTCTTAGTATTTTAACACTGCAACAAACATGTGTCTAACACTAAAATTAAAAACAAACTTTCAGCCTGTTGTAATATTAAGTTTTTAATACTATTAGTCTACTTATTTCTACTCATATCTGAGGAAAAGTAGAATATAAAAATACTACATATTTAAATACAAGTTTTCAACTATTTCATGAATAGGGTACAGAGGAGGAAGAATTGAGAGTAAAAAAGAAAATGATGGTTGTTTCCTTATTCATTTACAAGCCTCCTTTTCCTGCTCATGACAGAATATATTACCCATGCCTTTACTTGAACAAAGTCGAAATTATCCAGTGTATCAGTGTATGTGTAACAAATGTTTCCTTTTCAAAATCTTGATCATTGAAAAAGAATTACTTTCCCTTTCAGTGTTTCAACTTTGTGTACAGAAATGTACTTTGAGAATATGATTGATTACTATCAGTGAGTTTAGAAACCTAAGTATTCAACAAGATTAATGTCTGCCCTTGAATCCATCAATAGGCATTTCATGATGAATCTGTAGATATCTCTTTCTTTCTAAACTATGTTTGAACTACTTATGTTATATATATTTCATTCAGCTGAAGAAAACAATTTAAAAATTATTGAAATTTTCAATGAAAAATATTTTATTAGACCCTATTAGGGAGTAGATAGCTCTAAGTTGTGGTTCTCACAAGGTAATAAGTGATACTGAAAAGGATGCTCTTTGCTATGAGGAAATATGGTTGCTTCCAATAAGACTTGCTGCTGAGATTTATACTATAATGCCAAAGTGCTAAAAGGTAGATACTTTTTGGTAAAGGAGTATAATGTAAAGGAAGAGGTTTTTAAAAGAAATAGTAATAAAGCTGTAGGAACAAGAATGAAGAGACTTGAATTTCTGTCACTTCACTTTAGAAATTTGCATGAAAAGGTAATAGAACATTAACAAAGCATTAAGCAATCTGGTCTAATTACTGTACAGGTGGAACTCTAGCACACCAAGGGTGTACTTGTACACAAAACAACTTATGCTAACATGACAAAGAAATAAAGCTTTGAAGCTAGATTTTATGTCGTAGAGAAAAGAAATTTAAATAGGTCATGGGGAAAAATGGAGTGTTGTTCATGTCTTACCTTATTTTGGAGCTACCAGATATTTCACTTGCAAAAATAGATTAGCGAAAAAAAATAAAGATTTAAAATTATGTCTTTACAGTGAAATTCATGATCAGTTAATTCACTATAAAAGATAGTTTTGCCAAGGATATATTACACCATTAAAGGTAGCATTTATACAACCCAACTGTGCAGAATCCAATGGCAGTAGCTTTCTCAAAGTATTTCTGCACTCTACAAACTGCCTGTCATTTGAATTGAAATGCAGTAGCACCATCCTGCTCTTGTGAGGGTGACATGAAGGATGCTGACAAAATCATTCATCCTGTTATAAAAAAGCGAGGATTTTAGTGGTCTTTAAAATCTTAAAACAGAGCACTTTTAAATTTTATTATTGTATTACAGGATATTCACTGAAGGATTATAATTATGTGGTAGATATACTAAAGTACTTTAATTGTGAGAAAAATTGGCATAATTATATACAGACAATTTAATTTATGATATATTAAAGCCCATGAAGACTTTGACAAAAATCTAAGGACGAACTGTATTCGGATGAAATAGACCTGAACTCTTATTCTATATTAAAACTAATTGAATCAGTTCTAGTGAACCATGTCCCTGTCAGAGTTTTCAGTTGGGAATATATATTTATTATGAAATACAGAAGCTTTATATCCAATTTTTCAAGAATTTCAAAATAATAAATGAGGCTAATCATTTACTTTATATCAGGCTCAAATTTCATAGATGATTAAATGATACAAAGTTCAAGCCTAATTATCGCCATCACGGGCTTTTGCACAGAAACGTATGCTACTTCCATTACTTTCGAAGAGTTAACGTTATTCTTTCTTATTTACTCTATTGCCATTTCATAGATCAGATGCCAGAACAGTACGTTATCTTCCCATTGGCAAGAATGTTAATATTCACAAAAGAGTATATATTACCCTTCAGAAAAAAATAACGTTCACCAAAATGTAAGACTAGAGTTAGAGTAACATGAAAGGGAAAAGATGACAAGATAAAATCCTTTTATAGTTTGGTGTGTTTTTTTTTTCACATATATATTTTTTAGTTTTAGGGAAATTATGACTTTAGCATTCACCTCCTACATCCATTGTACACAATAAAATTTTATGTGAACTTTTTCCGTTGTTTTAAAAACATTGACATGAAGATGTATTTAAAAGGAAGGGTTTTCTCCATGCACAGTTTGAAGGAATAATCTCATCATGCAGCCGAGACAAGGCAGCAGGTTGGAGAAGCATGGCAGCGGGATCATTATGGAGCAGTCATACTGCATCCAGAGTCAGGAAGCAGAGGGCGAACATGAGGAGGGGCCTGGCTATAACACAGCTCAGCTTGACCCAATTTACACATCACAAGCAGAGTCATATTTAAATATAAAGTGCCTTGCTATTCCAGTCATGTGACACTTCTATCTCCCTTTTTAGCAAAGGTTTATTATAGCTATCAGTAGATAGCTCATAGTTAAAATCCTTAGAATAATGCATTAAAGGATTTTTATGTATAAATGAGGGGCAGATACCATAGAAATCCAAGATATTGGTGGTTTTGTCACACTGAAGATAAAGGTGTGTGCCTTCGTATATTGTAACTCACTCAGGGATTATTATGAACTTACTCTCATGGCTGGCCAAGGAGGAGATGCAGTCCTGTTAAAATAACTTGAGAAAAATGAGTGTTAGTGCAGAAGGCTATGGTTCTGCTTTATTCATAAATAAACCTGTAGTGTAGTTATACATCTCAAGCCTTGGAATATTTAAAGCAATAATAAAACATTATGAGATTTTTCTGATTTCATCACATTTTGAAATATACTCGGTATTTAATGTAACTGATGTCTAACCTATATAAATTTCATATTCTAGTATTAACCACTATGTCATAACATTTTTTTTTTATTTTCGAGACAGGGTTTCTCTGTAACTTTTGGTTCCTGTCCTGGAACTAGCTCTTGTAGACCAGGCTGGCCTCGAATATCATAACATTTTAACAACTAAGTTCAATGTTTATAATAACGACTGTAAAATTTTTATACCAATCTTCCCAAAAATTTGTGAATTACCTGTTTTATTCTCTCTCTCTCTCTCTCTCTCTCTCTCTCTCTCTCTCTCTCTCTACCTATATATGTATGCATAATATCTCTTTATTTTAAAATAGTTAGCATGATTCCAATCAAATATTGCCATGGTAAGATCTAATCACATCTTAGTCAAGTTGATTAATTAATTTGCATTTCTATTATCTTTATTTACTTTTATTTATCTATATGTGTGCAAATATAAACTATGTCTTTTGGCTTTTCTATCATATGAGTATAAGAAACATTGTTATTCATAATGCCTTGGAACTCAGGGAGATCATCTTTTTCTACACTATTATACTATGGTTTTAGAACTTAGAAAATAAATCACAAAGCTATTATCGTTAAAGACAATTTAATTTTAGTTATTTTAAGCAGAAATAGATACTTTGGAAAATAATTAATTAATATTCTATTTATTGTGGGGGTATGTGCTCATATAAGTGTGCCCCTGAGTATAAGTGCACATATAGCACAGAGCATATGTGGATATAAAGTGTGTCCACATTAGGGTTCTCTATTTCGAGGCTTGATCTAAACATCGACCAAATCATCAGGCTTATGTGGCCAAGTCCTTCTCTACCTGTTGTACCATTATGTCAGACCCATAAAGAAACTATTACATAACGTGTAAGCACACATGATTGGTGGAATTGTGTAGTTTATGTACATTATATGTTCATAAGCTCCAATCTGAAATGTGCTGAACAGTATAAATAGTTCAGAAAATATCTGTGCCAGAATCATTGGGGTCAATGGCAGAACCCTGCTCCTTCAGGATGGAGATCTAAGGTGTGAGTCTCATTGCAGGTTGTCTGCCAGGTGTTGCTCTACGCTATTAGAGAACTAAATTCCATTTCACGTCGGTTTTTTTTTTTTTTAAATCTCAGGAACACTTTAAATGTTTATTACTCATTAATTGCTATATATATAGTTTTATAGATTTCTACTAATGATAGAAAAGATTTTGTATTGAGAAAAATTTCTATAATTAGTATAAATCTATAAAAATATATATAGTAATTAATGAGTAATAAAATAATTGTTCCTTATCACCTCAAGAGTGTCTACAAAATTTACTCCTTTGCGCTTTGGTAATATATTTATCTCTAACCAGTTGCAAAAAGTTGTCAGAAATAACATTTTTAATATAAAGTGGGCAAGACAGCATAACGTATTTTGTCGTCTTGTTTCTGAAATGCTTGACAAAATCCACCTAAAAATCTTACAGCCATTCAATTTTACAGCAATAGGGATGAAGCCTTATTACTTTTCTGAGAGGAGCAGAACCCATATCCAAGCTATCTGGCAGAATTACCATCTGCCTGTCCTGAGGTTTAATATGAAGAGGAAGGCAAAACCCACTGGGAATTGTCCACATGAATTTCAGTTGAAATGAAACGTATTTGTAACTTTCTAATGTCCTTCTGCTCAGAGAAATCGAGTATCATCAACATTCATGACTAAAGACACAGCTGGCTGACTTTAGACTTTTGGATTCTGGCCAACATCAGGCCAGTGTGCTCTGCAGATCAGAGCCTTGAAGAGAAACCGTCTTCCCTTTCCTTGCCAGTTCTGTCAGAATGATCCCAAGACTCACATGGAAGAGTTTCTCGAGAAACATAGCTTTAGTACTTACAGCATTAGGTTTGTATGATTCGTGCTTGGGCATTCAATATTCATGAATCCATGAAAAAATAATGTATGTGGCTGTGTGTGGGTGTGTTGAGTCAGGGTCTAGCTTTGACCCAGACAAGCCTGGTAGTAAATTCTACAGCTTCCTAAATAATTAGATAAAAATATCAATTTGGAAAAAATTATATTAAACAGAAAAATGAGCTGAATATGAGTGCTATTTGTTTTTCTTTCTTTTATTTTTGTTATTTTTTGTTATTTTGTTAATTTTAATCTTTTCTCTCTATATATACACACATATATTTATACATATATATATATGTGTGTGTGTGTGTGTGTGTGTGTATTTGAAACAGGTTTTCTTCCTAACTGTCCAGGAACTTACTCTGTAGACCAGGCAGGCCTTGATCTCACAGAGATCTATCTTCCTCTGCCTCCCGAGTGCTGGGTTAAAGGGATGTGCCACCATTACCAGGAAAACTTTTAATACTCTAATTATTATATTTTTCCCTTCATTGTTGTCCATTCAAACCTTTTTATACCTCTCTCTTAAATTTGTAGCCACTTTTTTTTATTAATTTTTATATGTCTGTAGATTGTATATCTATACATATATATTTATATATATTCATATATCTTATATTT
>NW_026067914.1:12252131-12270329 GCF_014885135.2 Alexandromys fortis | reverse complement strand
TCGTTTTGCTTAGAATTGTTTTAACTATTTAGGATTATGTGTGTCTACTTGTAATTTTAGTATATGTTTATTTTTATAATTCTGCAAAGAGTGAGATGGGGCTTTTTTATTCAGATTGTACTGAAGTTACTAATAGCTTTTGTAAAATGGTCATGTTCATAATATTAATCCTTACAATGCAGAAACATGGAACATATTTTAATGTTCAAGGTTTTCTTTCTTCTGAGATCTGAAGTTTTAATTTCAGAGGAAATTAACTTTCTAGATCTGCTTATTCATAGATGTTTTAATTTCTTTGATGATATTGGGAATTGGGTGTTATTAAGTATGTTCATGATCTCTTTGTCTGATTGTTTGTTGAATATATATTTAAAACTTATTTATTTGTAGAAATTGGTTTCATATCTTATCTCTTAGCTGAATTTTTTTCATAATCTCTAGGAGTTTTCTGGCAGAATTTTGGGGATATTTAATGTATAATATCTTGTTTTCTGGAAAGCAGATAGTTTGGCTTCTTTTCATATTGTAGATGTTGTCAGTGAGTGAGGACAGGTGTGGATGGGAGGAGCAGGGATCAAGTGAGGGAAGGAGAGACTACCGGGGAGATGACAGAAACAGGTGGGCATTTAGGCAGAAATATGAAAACCTAGTAAAGTTGAAATCTCTGGGAACCTATTAAGTTAACCCTAGAAAAGACTCCTAGCAATGGAGGACAAGAAGTTTGAAGCCATCATCTTCTATAAACTGGCAATGCTGCCAGTGGTGGGACTGGAACACAAATCCAACAGCAAAATCTATTACCCACAATATGCCCAGCCTGGAAAATGCGAAGAGGCAATGGTGGCTCAGAGTTTGTAAGAGTAGCCAATCAATGACTGGTCTAACCTGAGTCGTCTGCATGAGAGAATACATACTTGGTACTGCCTAGATGTCCAGGATATGAGAGATGGCAGGCTAAGAGTCCTAAGGTAGAATCAAACATGAATGACAAGAAAAAAAAGCCAATGAAATGATTCCTAATGATATGCTGCTATACAGGACTATTGCCTAGCCTGAGTCATCAGAGGGGCTTCCTCTAGCAGTTGCCTGGAGCAGATACCCAAACATTAGACAAAGTTTAAGGAACTCCTGAGAAAACAGAGAGGAGAGATTGAAGGAGTTAGTGGGGTCAAGGACAGCGGAACACGACCCAGAGTATCAACTAAGCATGGCTCAGAGGGACTCACAAAGGCTGAAACAATAACCAAGGAGGCTGCATTGGTCTGCTCCAGTCCATCTACATTCATGCTGTGGTTCTTGTGCTAGGTTTCTTTTGTTGGAATCATAATAATGGCAGTGGCGTGTTTCGGACACTTTTACCTAATGGTGTGATGGAGGTGGGTCATCTGTCTATCTGTTGCTTTCATTGGTTAATTAATAAAGAAACTGCTTGGCCCTCTGATAGGGTAGAATTTAGATAGGTGGAGTAAACAGAACAAAATGCTGGGAGAAAGAAGCCGAGTCAGTCAGTTGCCATGATTCTCCTCTCTGAGGCAGACGCAGGTTAGGATCTTACCGGTAAGCTACCACCTCCTGGTGGTACACAGATTATTAGAAATGGGTTAATCTAGATGTGAGAGCTAGCCAGTAAGAGGCTAGAGCTAATGGGCCAAGCAATGTTTAAGTTTCCATGTAATTATATTGGGTAAAGCTAGCCTTGCAGGAGCTGGGCGGAACGGAGCCCACTGCAGCTCATACTACAATAGTGTCATCTTTTTTCCTACTACTGGATTCCCTCTCCCAGACTTGATATGAGGGTAGTCTTATTGCATCTTGTTATGCAGTGTTGAAATTTCTGAAGGGAAATTAGACAGTAGTAGGTCTGGGGGAAAGGGGAATTTGGGGTGGGTACTGAGAAGAATGGATGACAGGAAGGCTTTGATATGAAAGAATAAATTAAATCAAATTTAAAATAAGTACCAAGAGATGGTAAGGAGGTCCAAGGAGGGAGAGATTCAAATTAATGGATATAAAATCGGTGAAAAAATTAAGAGTAAAACAAGGGTGGGAGTGGGAAGCAAAGGGATGGACATGGAGAAAGATGGTTATTTCAAAATTATTATTTGAAAATTTCAGGATACCTAATACTCTGAAGGCCTATTTAAAACATAAAATAAAAACTACTTTTATTTTTTCCTTCTATTATCTTATTTTTCCAGGTAGTGCTCTGAGTAAAATATTTCAAGAGTTTGTAAGTGGACATCTCTGCATTATTCCTTATAAATAAATCAAGATTTTGTTTCTTTAGGACGATGTTATCTCTGAATTTCTCATGAGTAGCTTTTACCATGCTAAGGCACCCGCTGGGTCTGCACTCTGCGCTGGCACCCAGTTACGGAGCTTCAGGCAAGGGGCGGGAGGTTAAAATACAGAACCACACACAGACAGAGAGACAGCTACATGGGTCATCCTTGAATTCCCCACGAATGCCCCCTTTATTGTGTTCAGGGGCAGATTATATAGAGATAGCCACGCCCCAGCCAAACCCACCAGAAACCACTCTCCTGCCATCAGGAACTCCTGAAGGTCTCGTGCTCAGAGCAGCTGTAGGCACTCAGATCAGGGGATTACAAGTTGTTTACAAGAAATTCAGGATCTGGGGTCTCACTGCTTCCAACAGCCATGCTTTCTCTAAGACATTTATTATGAAGGCATTTTGGATTCATGCCAAAGGCTTTTTCTGAATCTTCTGAAAGATCATGTGACATTTGTCCTGAACTGTATTTATGCGGTGTAGTATAATTCTTAATTGAACTATCCATGCATTTCAGGGATAAAGCCATTCTAGTCATAGTGGATAATGTTTTTGGTGTATGTCTAAATTCTGTTGGCAAGTCTTCTGTTGAACATTTTTGAGACTATGTTCACCAGGAATATTGGCCTGCAATTTTCTTTTATTGCAGGATTTTTTGGTTTGTTTGTTTGCTTGCTTTTGGTTTGTTTGTTTTGTTTTGTTTTTCTTTTTTCAAGACAGAGTTTCTCTGTGTAACTTGGTCCCTGTCCTGGAAATAGATCTTGTAGACCAGGCTGGCTTCGAACTCACAGAGATCCATCTGCCTCTGCCTCCCAAGCTCTGGGATTAATGGCAGGCACCACTACCACCTGACTTATGCAGTATTTTTTACCTGTTTTGGTACTAAAGTGAGAATGGTTTTAAAAACGTATTTTTGAGTGTTCTTTCTAGTTTTTTTTTTTTTTTTTTTTAAATTAAGAAATGTTGGTTTGCAGGGCAAGGTGGCGAGCACCTTTAATCACAGCATTCTGAGTTTGAGGTCTACAGTTCAAGTTACAGGACAGCCAGAAACACTGTCTAGAAAAAGCAAAAATCCAAAACCAAAAACAGAATAAAAATTAAAAAAAATAATGCTTTGTTGTAGATATTCTATCTATTTTGCAAGTCTGGTAGAATTCTTTGGTGATGTCATCTACCCCTTGAATTTCCTTAGCTGAAGGCTCTTTAACTACCACATCAAAATCCTTAGTATTTGTTCTCTCACTCTCCTCCTTTTTACCGTTTTGTTTAGGTTGTTTATTTCTACTTGCTATAGTTTTTGCGATTTGGCTGAATCTACAAATTCATTAGTTTCTTTTGGGTTTTTCAAATTAAAAAAATGCATTTTGTTTTGTTTTGCTAAGCATATAACATATTTATTATTACTTGCTTTCTTTTCGTCACCCCAAAACATCCCATATATCCCTCCTTGCTTTTCTATTTCATGGCATGTTTTTTGTTATTATTGATAAATGCATATTTTTATCTATGTGTATATATTCCTAAATAAAATCCATTTGTGCTGTTATGACTAGTTTGAATGGTTTAGGACTGCCTAGCATTGGATAATTATTTGGTGTGCTCTTCTCTGGAGAAGGCTATGTTTCATGTCTCCCTTGTTCTTTGAAAGAATTATCAGGCCTTCCCCATAGACTTTGGCATATTTATGGTTATCCTTGGTCAGTTCATATTCCGGCAGTTGTGTTGTTTGTACATTTGAAGAAATTGTTATAAAACGGTGGCTTCCCACAGAGAAGCACAATAATTAGCAATGCTGTAACTTTATTTAGTAATATAAGAAAAGTTACAAATTATAATAGGAATAGTTAATAAGGAACTCTAATGGTTGATTTGATATTAACAAACTATTGTGTCATGAAAGTCAATATCTAAAAATGATATTGTCATTTCAAAACACACATAGAAATAGATTAAAGAAAATATAGAACAAGTTCAAGACTTCAAATTCTTAGAACAAATACAAACAATATTTTACCAGCTATTAGTCATTTACAATATACAACCCAAAGCCATAGCTAATGTCATTGCCAGGAAAGATAGGATTTTTATTTTTATTAAAGAAGTTAAAATTTAGTTTCCACCCTATTAATCATTAAATTTCAGGGTCTAGTGATACAAGACAAAAGTAAAAATGACGAATTTAAAGCAAACTAGCAAACTTATAAAACTCACAAAACATATACAGGCATGATGAGTGCAAGAATATATTATTCATAAAATTAGAAGATACATGTGTATGAATACACACATGTGCATATGTGCATATATATATATATATATATAGGACTCAAACATAATTTTTAAGAGAATTTAAATTAATGTGCAAATAAGAAAATTAAAAAAAATTATATAACACGGAATTTGTGTAATAGAAAATTTATTAATGTTAATAAAACCTAAGTAAATGACAAAATATCCAAAGATCTTGGAATTAAATCTTAAGATTATTAAGAGAACAATTTTCATGTTGGTCTATAAACTGAACGAAATAGTAAAAACTCAGATCTCAGAATTTTTAAGAATAAAAACTGAAAATGTGATACTAAAATTGCTCTGAAAACTCAAAACATCTGGAATTGCTGAGATTAATTTGAATAAGAACATTCGGGAAACTTATTTGCTTAAGATGTCAGTTTGTTCCACAGCTGCAGTCATCAAGATGTGTGTTATTACCAAAATGATCATCAAATACATGAAAGAACATAATCAAAACCATAAATAGACACAGTTTTGGACAACTGCTTTTCTGCAGAAACACCAGAAAATTCATGGGTGAGAAAACAGAATTTACAAAACAATATTCTAGGAAAATTGGATATCTATGGGCAAATAAGCAAACAAAATATGAGAAGCAAAAACTTGGATTAAAAAATGTTTTCAAACTCAACATAGAATTTGTTTTAAAAGTATGAATTATTAAAGAAAGTAGAAAACATAATAGAAAAATGTTTTTGACTTGATATTGTCAAACTCTAATAAGTCAACAAACATAATTACATGAATCATAAGTTTGTTCTTCTTACTCATAAGAATTAAAATTTTAAGAAAATAATTTGACAAATAGCATTAGGTGGGAAATAATTGATAGCCTTTTTTGGCCAATGTTCTTTTTGTTGTTTTTTAAACTAAAACAGAATTGTATAATTTCTCCCTTTCCTTTCCTGACCTCTCAAAGTCTGTGGCACTTATTCTTTACACACACACACACACACACACACACACACACGCACAAATCTTATATGTATATGTACATACTTTAACGTGTTAGTTCATTTAGAATTTCCTATATGAGTATGATTCAAGAAGGACCACTTGTTATTAGATAAACAATTATAGAGCTCACCCTCTAGGAAGACTATTTCTCTAACTTCTGGCATTTCTTAGTTGCCTTTAGTTCTTTACCTTCTGACAGGGGCCCAAGAGCCTTCTCTTCTCTCCATATAACACTTTAATTGGTTTGTACTTCTTCAGATCTTGCTTCAGCAACTGTATTGTTTGGTACATCTACAAGTCAGGCACTTCAGGTTGAAGGGACGTAGCAGAAGAGAAACTAGATAGTAAAAGCCAGAAGACCAGGAAATCATCTATGAGATTGTATCTCCAATAAATGAAAGGAAAGTTTTACCTGTGGCAATGCAATCTTATCCAGAATGCACAAAGGAAAAAAAAAGACTAAAGAAAAATCAAATTACTCATTATACTGATGAATAAATATCTTATCAAATGAGATATGTGGATTGAATATCATATTCAGTTGACTTGAGATTTCTTAGTCAATTATAAAATGGAATGAATATCCAAACTCTCACTCCATACACCCACAGGTGCATACTTAGGGATGGATACACACAAGAAGTTACATAGAAAAGAGTCTGTCTTATTTCAGCTATTTCCAATGAAAGGGATTATTTTAGTTTATGTATCTTATTTATAGTGGTATATATGTGCATTTTATTCATATGACTCACACACAGAAATATTACTGTGACTGTTTATAAAATGAAGAGATTAAATATTGTGTCATTTTGAATAAAAATTACATGATATGTTTGTTTGTTCGTTTGTTTTGATTTTCGAGACAGGGTTTCTCCATAGCTTTTGGTTCCTGTCCTGGAGCTAGCTCTTGTAGACCAGGCTGGCCTTGAACTCACAGAGATCCGCCTGCCTCTGCCTCCTGAGTGCTGGGATTAAAGGCGCGCGCCACCACCGCCGGCTTATGTGATATGTTTTATCCTATTTTTTAACCATTATATTTATTATTTGGAGATTTCAAAACTGGGACATGGGAAGTTTTGATTTATACCATATATGCAGCAATTCCAGCTATCCTTAAGGAATATGTGCTGTAATGCTACAGCACTTAAAGAAAGACTACAGAGACAACTTCTACCTTCTTGAATATGTAAATGACAGATTTCAATCTGTCAAGTGTAAAAAGGATAAATATGGAAATAAAATGATCAACTGTGAATTTTTATATTTTATATATTTACTGGCAAATTATAATAAAATTATTGTCACTGTTAGGGTTTCTATGTTGTGATAAGAAAACATAATGAAAAGCAATTGGGGAAGAAAGTGTATATTCCAGCTTACACTTCTCCATCACCAAGAGAAATTAAGACAGAAGCAAAAGATATAAACCATGAGACAGGAACCAAAGCAGAATTCATAGAGGAATACTAATGACTGTCCTTCAAATTGTGGTTAGCTTAAATAACTCAGGACCACATGCTTGGAGAACACCACCCACTGTGGAATGGGTTCACTCACATCAAATTTTGAATCCTGAAACTTATTCATTTATCTTCTTCATTGCTATGACTCATAGCCATCAGCATAACCTGCCTTATGGGGTCTGTTTAAACACGAGGCGTGGGAGACATGTGACACCTCCCTGTATCTCGTGTCACAACTCCTTCTCATCTTACACCTCCTCATAAGAGTTCACATTAAAGTGGACTCCTCTTATGGGCTCTACTAAAAGTAATTTCTTTACATGGTAAAGAAACTGCCTCTCTAAAGAACTCAATCTATGTAATCTTACCACTCTTCCTCCAGTCTTTTCCTGTAGCAATTCCCTCTTACTGTGGGACACTTGACTAGAAACTCTAAAATAAATTCTACCGAGAAGAGAAATATTTAAACATTCACCACACTTTACTCCTCCATTTGGCAATAAGTAGTTATCGAAGAAAAGATTTCTCTCCTTTTTCTGGATAAGATCTGCATTGCTTGAAAATCAATGTGAAGAGGCTCTTGGAGGATGCCAGGATTCCAGGGCAACGAACAACTATTTCTTTAAAATAGTTACTTGTAGTTCTTTTAGTGAGAAAAAATTTCTAGTTTCTTATTTCAAATAAAACAATAAAAGTATTATGTTCTCTTAAGTGTTGCAAATCACTACAACCTAAAAATTCCTATAGCCTGAATAGTGCTAAGTGTCAAACTACATGATTACCATAAGATTCAACTTGGTATCTGGGCAGTAAAACATATATGGGAGAAACTCATTCCAATATGCATAACCTTAATACTTTGCATTAAGCAACTGTACTCTAGAAAAACCCTCAGTTAGCAGTGCCTAACATGAAAGGAAGAAGCCAAGCTTCCCAGCATTAACCTCACTTACGTCAAGTGTACGATGGTTCAATAGCTATGTGCTTTTCTACTTTGTTTTAAATGAAACTTGCTTTTCTGAAATTCTATGCTAATAGTTACATAAGTTTGTTGTTAAGATCTAGATCATAAGCAGTAGGAATGTTTGATGTCGCTGGATAACTTACTGTAAAACAGAGTTAGCAAACAAATCTGTAGATTCCAGAGACGAGTTTGAATGGGAAAGTATGGTTCAACTCTTCAATTGGATGAGGTTTGCTTCTAGGTCAAAAGCAATGCTTTGAACTTCATATACATATCAATTACCATTTTAGAGTAATTAAACATAAATTTTGTTACCTTTAAATAGTTTTATGTTACTTGAAATGAATATCTCAAAAATATCTGTATTAATAATTTTTGAAAGCTAATGGACTGTTTGGACAATCATAATTATAGAGGAAGGTTAAGATCTAACCAAAATTCTATGATGTCATTTTTCATTCCCTAAATAACAATTCATTGTCCACTGCAGCCCATGGGATTATACAATGAAAATACAGCTGAGAAATCACTAGGCTGACCCACTGGAATCCCACATTCAGATGAAGGAAACTCAAATTACAGGATATTGGGGATATTTGACTTTGGAATAATGGTTTTCATTTTTGTAAAACCCTTGTGAAGCCATAACACTCCCTTTTCCATAGTGGGACTCTTCCCAAAAATCTCCACCAGTGTATTAATCAATTATTGAATATAATTTCCTTATATACAGGTATACCGGATGACCTTTCCCTTCACTGTGGCGCCCTGGTGTGAAATTATTTGCAGAGTCAAGAAAATCTTCGTTTTCATGAATAAATCTATGCCCATTCCCTAATATAAACTTAGAAACTAGTTCCCCACAATTTTCTTTTATGGCAGAACATCTGGTCAGGAGAGGAGCCTTAGAAATATTCAGAGCCTCAAACAATAGGTTCTGAGAAGGAGGATATAGCATTTCTGCCCTCCTGATAAGGAAGTCTGGGAATCCTGATTTCTCTAACTGCATTTAGGTGAAGGCAACCTAAATGCCCCTACTCTACCTTAACAAACTATTGGTATTCTGTACTTACCTTCACTTTGGTTTTATTGATACAAGATCTTAGTCTAGGAAATTAAATGTGTCTTTACCCCCTGGAGATTCAGGCAAAAGATATGGATAACTCAATCAGCTGTAAAGAAAGGAATTCCTTCCCATTCAGGCATCAGCAATCACCGGATAGTGTCGGGCTCCAGATTTTACAATGCATAGTCATAGTTTTTCCCTTTGATATAGCTGCTATAGATGCTGTAGATGTAATCTCTAGGGCTGAGAGGTCCCTTTTAACCAGCGAACATTTGGTGAAAATGCTGATGCGGACCAAATGACAACTGCCTTTCTCGCACAACACATGCCAGTTACCATGGTTACCACGGTGCTGTATTCCCAGCTGCTGCAGAAGTGGAACTGCTTAGAAAGTACACAACGTTTTTGCAATTTCCTCCCATTTTACATTTATTAAAACACAAGATTTTAGTTTAACTAGCCACACAAATGCTATTATATAATACTGCCCTTTACCCCTCTTAGAAATCATAGTCTTTTCCTGTATTTGAACCTTTTAAGATATGCCCCCACTGAGCCAATGTAAGGTACAGGTATCCTTATTAGTCCTTATCAGTTTTCATGGCCCTGAGAAATTCATGCCTGGTAGCTTTTCTAGTGTCAGAGTATTGATGATTGTGTCTATATATGTATATAAACTGGAAACTTTGGGGGATGCAGAAAAATAAAGAAACTGACATAGAAAAGTATATAATGGAGAATTCATTTTCTTTGAAAAAGAACATACTGAAGAATTCATTTTCTTTGATTATTGTAGCATCTCTTTTGAATCCTGGAAGGGGAAGTTTTAGGGCTGGTTTTTAAAGTTCCTGTAAATTATTCATCTCTGTAGCTGCCTTAAAGTGCATTTGGCTATCAAAAGAACATTTGAAATGTGTTGCCTTAGCAGCCTTTGGATCCCATCAGAGATCTGGATCCTGATGCAGATATTTTACTAATTTTCTGTAACTCAGTATATAAGTTACTTTTATAATTGATGTGTGTAAAATTTGTTAAGATTCAACTTGAGGAACAGAGCTTTGGTTCAGCTATATATGGAAAGAACAGCCTATCACGGTGAGGGAAATAGTCAAAGGTCTTGAAGATGCTATCAAAAGAATACTAGAAATAATTTGAAAGCTTAGTTCCCCCACAATTCAATCCATATACACATCACATGAGATTACACACTACAATGTAGGTATTGTGGAGACCCTGTAACTGCTTTTGAACATGTCAAGAACAATGGATCCCAGAGTGAGTGGTCCGACAGGCCTTTTCCAGACAGGATTCTACTCCATCATAGAATTATTCCTCTTTTTTGTTGGCACTAGTTGTCACCTGGTGCAATTCCTACAACCTTTGACTTAAACATAATACGGACTTCATTTTGCAAGCATTGCATACGCTATGTGACTAAGGTAAGAAGACTCCTAATCTTTTATAAACCTAGAGGGATTTGTTCTACCTTACAGTTCTGAAGTGATATGATTCTTAAAAATTCCAACCACTATAATCCCTGTGGTTGTTGTAGGTTATTTTTATTGGTTTATATGATCAAATTCTAAAATCATAATTTATTAGTATATGCAGACATCTGAGTAGTTAATTTTTTCACTATGAAAAATTTTATAGCTGCTATATATATATATGTACACGTACCATGTGTGTATATAAAATCAGTAAGTTTTACTATCTCCATTTATTATAATCATGATGATTAAAAATAATGCCCTTTATACACTGAAGTGGAAATTTGTGTTTACTAGAAATTAGGAAACAATTTGTGAACTATAAATTATTTTCATTTTTTATCTTATGTTTTGTTATGAGTATTGCCTCAAATCTCCTTTTTAAAAAATGTATTTAAAATAGGTTTAAGAAGTATCAAGAAAGAATTGAAGAACAGATTCAAATCAATGGAGAAATCTTAGAAAAAAAAACATACAGAAAAATAGAAAGATAAGGAACGTGACAAGCACAGCACATGCGTGAAATTATTCCATAACTCTCAGAAAGAAAAACTTTAATTACAGTTTTGCTATGCTGTGCAGTTTTTCTGCAAACCCTGGGAGTAGCCTTGAGAGCTGGTCTTTCAGGTTACTATTATGTTCAATACTCTATTATTCCTTTCCAGTGCCAGTTTCTCAGAATTGTTTAGTGATGTGGGATTCCCCTCTGTATGCTGTGATTACCATTAATGAATAAAGAAAACTGGCTTGACCTGATAGGGTAGAACAGAGTTAGGTGGGGAAACAAAACTAAATGCTAGGAGAAAGAAGGCAGAGTCAGGGAGAAGGTATGGAGCAGCTGCCAGAGACAGAGCTAATGGGCCAAGTGGCAATTTAAATAATATAGTTTTTGCATGGTTATTTCGGGACTCTGGGCATCTAAGAAGCAATCAAGCAACCTCCTACAATAGTTCAGTGTCTCATATATTTTCAGACTGATACCATCTGAAGACATTTACATAAAAATCTGTGAAAATAGAAATTATTGAAATATTGTTCTTTCATATATTCAAAAAATGTGGCCTAATGATTGCCATGCTACATATTGAAGAAATTTGGAGACTTATGTCCCCCACAAAAGCTTATAACCCTTCTTGAAATTGTTTAAGAACCAATCCTCTAATGATTGAGATGGGTGAGTTTTGTTCCTATTCATAATAAGGCAGATATATGGTGAAATATTGTTCAGTACATAGAACACTCCCTGACCATAAGAACCAAAACAAAAAGGTTCTCCCCAATATCTAAAATACCAAGATTTAGACCTCCACCTGGACCATATGCTATCTGTAAACATTGTTTATTATGGCACTGAAACTTTATATTCTACTGTTTATCATAATTCCCAGGATATAATCCTTAGAAAAGCAGTGGATACTACAGGCATTTTGCCATATGTTTCATGACAAAAATCTTGCCTCTCCTCTACTTTTAATTCCCTGAATGTTAATTAACCTTTATAAATGCAAGTTAATGCAAATATGTGCTAATTTCATATTTTCTTTGTACTAAACTCTACACTCAAAGGCTTACTAATCTTAAAAGATCAAAAATAAGTATGATTAAGGATGAAAACAAACAATATTTTTTAAAAAAAGAATTGTTTCCAGATATCAACTATGTAATGGCCTTTTATCCCGACATTCCTACCCAATTCATTACCCTCTTCTAATCCCAAAAGGCAGAGAAGGGGAAGGAATGTTTTTCTAAAACTAGCCATATTGTTCTCTGTAGTTTTTGAACAGTGTTTCTATACTGAGCTCCAGACATTTTAAAAGTTCATCACATAAAACAAAAACAGTTTATACATGTCAGGCATTTTCTTACTTCTGTGATAAATACTCTGAGAATGGATATGTGAGGAGTGAAGTATTCCTATAGGTCACATCCCACAGTCTATCGTGGTGTGGACGGAGAGAGCAGCTGCTCTCTGACATGGTGTCCACAGTCTAGAATCACAGAACATTGACACGTTGCTCCTGCTCAATTCCTTTTCTGTTGTACTTACACAGTCTAGAATTCGAGTTAAAACACATTATGAGCCATAGCGGGTTTGTCTTTACATCAAATTTAATTAAATCAAAATAATCCCAATAGGAACAAACAGACGTACTTCTCCAAAATGATTCCACAATTTTTCAAATTTGTACAATATTCTTATAATCTCAAACAAAGTTGAACAACTTCTCTAAAAATTTAAGTAGGGAAAAAATTCTCTAGCACTAAACTGTACTTTCTTTTCCAAATACATTGATATTCTTCCCAATTCTCTTCAAAGAGACCCCTAACAATTACAAATTATAGAAAATATTAGGGATATTTTTAATGGTTTGATAATAACGGACTGAACTGCTGAATTGTAAGCCACCCAATTAAATATTATCCTTTATAATAATTGCAATGCTCATGGTGTCTGTTCATAGCACCAGAAATCATAACTAAGACAGAAGTTGGGCCGGGTGGTGGTGCACACTCCTTTAATCCCAGCACTCGGGAGGCAGAGGCAGGCAGATCTCTGAGTTCGAGGCCAGCCTGGTCTACAAGAGCTAGTTCCAGGACAGGCACCAAAGCTACAGAGAAACCCTGTCTCAAAAAAACAAAAAAAAAAAAAAAAAAAAAAAAGACAGAAGTTGGTGCTAGGGACTGGGGTATTGTAGTGATATCCATGACCACAATTTTATATGGAGGAATTTGGACTTTGTCAATATAAGTTAAGAAGGCAGTGGATTGATTTAAGTATTGCTTAATGGGCCTTACTAGTAGAAGGATGAGAATAATTCGAACAGTGGAAACTGGTTCAAGATGTTTCAGAGAAGAATAATTTTAGTATATTGCCAAAAGGTGGTTCTTGCTATATTTTCGGTGAAGAAAGTGGCTGATTTTTTTTAACCCTTGTCAGAAGTATTTGCCTGGAATTAACTGAGGAATTTAAGATTGATACTCTTGGAAAAGTAAATCTCAAAACAAGCTAGTATACACTCTGTTCTATAATTACTAGTGTTCATACTTAAAAGGATTTATAGTGTAAAGGATCAAGCTGAGAAGAAAAGGACATTCAGGAAATGGAATGGAGCTAAATCCTGGGTTTAAAGAGATTAATAGATTAAGAAATTGAATAAAAGGACTAGTCATCTTAGGGCAAGATCCCACCTAGTTAAGTTTCCAAATTTTGCAAAGGAATTAAAAAAAAACCTTAAATCGGTGTATGGTGATGCCACACTTTAATTCTGGCACATGGAAGGCAAACACTGTTTGAATATTATAAGATTATTAAATTTGTAGACATAGCCCAACTTTCTCCAATTGACTTGGAACTCCTTCCATATCCCAGACAATACTTAAAATCTTAAAGAATATTCTAGTTAAGTTAATTCTAGAACTCCATCAGAAAACTAACAAGGATCATTTTGTGTTTTGGGGAGGATAGTTTTTTTTTTTAATTTCTTTTAAATTTGGTTATCTAGTGAGTCTCAAAATTGTAAAATATTTGTGGGCTCCATAGAACAGTCCTGGAGAGAATTAATGTGCAAACAGGCAGCTTTTTCCTCTTCAGACCTGTGGCTTACATAATTCCTGACCTTCATATCAAAGCTTCTATGGAAACTATGAAAGCCAGAAGGTCCTGGATAGAGGTTCTTCAAAAACTAACAGACTTTCTGGATATAGATTTCAGGACTTATACTTATATCTTTTTGAAGATGGCAGCCTCTAGACTTTGAATGGAATTTGCTCTTTGGTCATCTATTTGAGTCATTTGCTCTCAGACTGGTCCATGTGCCTGGTATTCCAGGATTGTAGCATGGAGATGACCTATTCCAAATGTAACTACATTTATGTGAGAATTTCTTTATTTGACTATGTTTTAGGGAGCAAAATACATTTCAAATTACTTCATAATCTCTGTGGAAGGTTTTATATAGATTTTTGGTTTTACTCACATTTAAAATAAAGATTAAAATGAATGTCTCCTTAAGAAGAACCACAAATACGTTATTGTTATCAAGTATTACTTTGATTTGGATTCTGTTCAGGGTATGAAATGTTTTCATTAAGAGTAAATAATTTGAAATATCATAAAGATATCAGAAAGTTGCACCAAGTGATAAGATATGTGTCAGACATGAATTCATCTTTGATTGCAGGAGATGGGAAAAGCTGAAAGATCTTGTTAAGTCTTGCTGAGTCAAATTTCTGGAAGCTATTAAAAGGTAAACTAAATAAAACTAAATAAAATATCTCTTAATTTTCAGTTTGGTAGTGTCAAGGATTCCTCATGACTAGAGACTCTTTACATCATCCTATTTTTTAATAAGTCATACCTCAGTACCAGAAAAAAAATGATAATAAACTGTAATAGGCAAAGTTGGGTATGTTTAAAAAGATTGTTGATTTGGAAGAAAGAATTCAATAGCCCTTGTATATACACTTTATAATGAAATGCCATCTATTCAATGCAAGAACAAATCAGAGTTAAAGAACATATATTCTCTATGTCAAGCCATGAACCATAAAGACATGAACATAATTCCATCCAAGAAGCAGATGCTGGTATTTAACATAATATTATATTACCTATCCATTAAATGGAATAATAGTGTTGAACAAAAAATTTAAAAGAAATACATTTTGCAAATTGGAATATCTAACAAGAACATGAAAAGCTGCTCGGACAATTATATTCTCAATTCTTTTCATTCCTCGTGGGATAATTTGTTATAAACACTCCATTTTCATTTCCTAGATTATGATGATAGTATATGTAAATGAAGGCATGAGAGTGTCAATGAGAAAGAGTGTAAACAGTCCATAACGTATATGTTAATCATTGTATCTGTTATACCATATAATTTCAACCGTGGCTTTGCATTTGTCAATGATATGAATTGAACAGAATCTCATTCTCATAATTTTTATGAAGGCACAACTCTATGGTTTTGTTAACAAAATACAAGAGTAAGTTACAGAATTTGAAATAAAATATCCTTAAATTGTTTTACAGTTTTCAATTTAAGAAATATATCTTATTTTTAAATTAGAGTTTTATATTTAACTCAATTACTTTTACAAATTAGACATTTACAAAAAGATAAAAAAGGAATAGTGTCAAAACAAAAGTAGAACATTTAGATATATTTTTCCTGGTTTTTAGTACTAAGTCATTTGCCAAAGCAATTTTTTTTTTTTACCAAATACATGATCATCCTAACGATATAAGCATATTGAATTATATTTACATTTAGTTAATAAAAATTTGATGATATCTCTATAGTATACAGCTTTCTAATAAAGGAATTGACATAATTTTAAAATGCAATAACTCTAGTAAATTATCTAAAATATGTAAAGAGTTATGAACAACAAGAAGAAAAAGAAAACTTCAAATTAAGAAGCTACTGAAAATATTAAAAGTAGCATTACGCCGGGCGGTGGTGGCGCACGCCTTTAATCCCAGCACTCGGGAGGCAGAGGCAGGCGGATCTTTGTGAGTTCGAGACCAGCCTGGCCTACAGAGCTAGTTCCAGGACAGGCTCCAAAGCCACAGAGAAACCCTGTCTCGAAAAACAAAAAAAAAAAAAAAAAAAAAAAAAAAGTAGCTAGACTTCTGTAACTTTTGACTCTGAAAATGATTATTAATGTCTCCACAACTCGTTAAAAATGAGTTTGAGGCCAGCCTGGTCTACAAGAATTAGTTTTAGGGCAGGCTCCAAAGCTACAGAGAAACACTGTCTTGAAAAACTGAAAAAAAAAAAATCAATGTTTTACATTGTTATTAAAGACATTGAGGTGATAAGAAACTAAATCAATGTCTCACTTCTGTCACTTGTAAAATCTGGAATCACTGCAGGTATGAAACAAGACAACCAGGAAAAAGAAATAAAGCTAATTTTAATCTTTATATCTGTTTTTTGGATTTTTTACAATTCATAAGTTTAATTTTTTTATATTCAGATATTATTAAACTGCAGGAGGAAAAACATATCAAATATAAGGTTTTCTACTATCTTACTTTCAAGTGGACATGATGTATATTAACTTATAAAGTAACGACTTACAGATGACAGTAGCTTTTGTTGTTGTTTTGCTGTACCCAAGCCCCGACCCCCAGAGAGACCACCAGGATCCAGTCAAGTCCAGAATGCAAAAGCAAGATTTATTCAGTGCGCTATTCAGCCAGGCTGGCGTCTCGTCCAGTACTCAACACAGTGCAGTAAGGAGGAGAGCCCCCTTATCATTTGGGGTTGACATTATATAGGCAAAAACCGCAATCTAGGTTCATTTTGGGTCAAGGGATTTGGTCTTGCACAGCAGCAGGTGTGCCTTATCTCTAACATACCCCCCAAAATGGTTATGTCTAGCAGGCCCCCTTCCCCAAAGTGGTTTTGTCTAGCAGGCACCCCACCCCAAAACCCTCCCCAAAGCGGTCAGTTTTTCTGCTCCCTGATAGACCACGGGCTAGGTGTTAACAGGAGGCCCGCAGCCAGGAACACTCTATGTTAGACATCCTGTTTTCAACCAGCCCCAGATGTCTTGTGTTTGAACCCAGTGCCCTAATTAGCTCCTAAGCAAGCAAAACGTTCCTTAAAATTTTCCATGTCCTTACAGTTTTTAGTTTTTCGAGATAGGGTTTCTCTGTAGCTTTGGAGACTGTCCTGGATCTTACAGAAATTCACCTTCCTCTGCATCCTGAGTGCTGGGATTAAAGGCGTGTGTCACCAGGGCCCAGCTGACAGTAGCATTTTATTTAAAAAATAATAAAGAAAATTAAAAGAAATGAACAAATATTAAATATCGTTGAGAAGTAAACATGGACAAATTATACTAAATAAGGGCAGTGAGTATGAATTCAAATTTCTTTTTGCTCATTGAAGAAGTTGCAGAGTTTCACAGGCTATTATTTCTTACTCTCACCATCGAGAATTGATACTCATATCCTAACTGGCTACAGTTGCTGGAGTCTCCTGCAGCTAGTAATGCTCACTGAGAAGCCTTCTGCCTCCATTACTCTACCGTGTTGTTGAGTCAATAAAGCCGCCTGTTGCCTTGCTTCTTCACTTCAGCTGTGTGGATATGTCTGAAAGCTCACTGCATTTCTGCTATTCCTTCACAGCCTATAATTGAGGAATGACAGTGCCAAGAATATTTATTCGGGGTCTGCAAAATAATTTTGTAAAATGAAAACTTCTGAATATGGAAATATGAATATTTCTTTTTGTATTTATTAAACAATTAGCTAACAAAATGAGAAAATATATATTCACTTAGATCACATTTACAATATTTAAGAAAAAGAAGAATAGAGACTTACAGTTTGGCAGACATACTGGAAACTGCTCATTAGTTTTGTCACCAAATTTGATAATAAGCAGTTATGATTGCATTGAGTTATGGAGAAATCTGGATTTACAAAATAGCAAAATTCAGCAATTCATGTTGTATAAATATAGACCAGGAGATTAGTGGATAGGAATCAAGAATAAGAGAAGATGATTATCAGAGAAATATATATTACCTTCTTTACAAATTGTTGTTGATGACAGAATAAGTTCCCTGGAGATTATTTCATAAATTAAAATAAATCAGCCTCAGATATAAACATATTACAACAAATCTCTCTCTCTCTTCCTCCC
>NW_026067914.1:12192843-12252104 GCF_014885135.2 Alexandromys fortis | reverse complement strand
CCCTCCCTCCCTCCCTCCCTCTCTCTCTCTCTCTCTCTCTCTCTCTCTCTCTCTCTCTGTGTTAAATTCATAAACTGTACCATGAGATAGCAATCAGTTACCTGTTCTGCTCCCTCATCACGCTGGTTTTGAAGATATATTCTAAAGATTCAAGGATTAAAATTCTGTGAGTTTAAAAAAGAATGTAAGACCCAGAGGGGGTCAGCCACTGCTGATTCCTTGCCTAAGACACTAGCAAGTTTTAGAGAAAAAGTACAGGGCCTTTAGTTTTTACATCTGACATGCAGTTTGATGACATTAATGCCCACACTGAGACACCAGTCCCTTCAAGATTGAAAATCTCCCATAGAAAGCTCTTTGCTTTTAACTGACTTTAGGGCCTTAGGCAAGTGATTTCAATTCTCTAGCCTGAAGGGGTATTTTTAGGCTAAACTTACCCAAATCCCCTAATGTTTTGAAGGTTGATTTATTTTCTAAGAGCTCACAAAGTAAAACAACAAAAGAAAATCATTGCCAAATTTAAAGGGTCCAAGCCCTTCCTACAGGACAATTGGTATATTAATTAATTAATTGAGACATTTAATCTTGTTATTCAATAAGAGAGCAGTAATTTAATCATTGTGTGTTTTATTGTTTGAATTTTAACCGCATAGAAAAGATATCAAATCAATCAATAAATACTTATTTTTTTTAGTGCAATTAGTTAAGACGAAGTCAACCAAATGCAGGAACCTTCCACAAACTTTCTAAATAAAGACTGTGACTGAGTAGTGACATCAATAAAAGAAGCACAGTCCAGAAAAAGGATGTTCCAGAGAAGATGACCTGGAGAGAACATAGACTCAGAACAGCCTTGCTAATGTTAATAAATCACAATTGTGAGGTCCCAAATATTAATTATTTCTCTCAGTATCTGTGCTACTGGGGTTATATTTAGGAAGCGGTCTCCTGTGTCAGTGCATTCAAGTGTACTTCCTACTTTTTCTAAGCTTCTGTAAAGCAAAGGACATGGTCAACAAGACAAAACAACAGCCTACAGAATGGGAAAATATAAGACTTGCGAATAATTGGAAGGCTCCTCACTGGCTTAGTTAGCTAATGGATACTACAAACTTAACAGATAAAAGTTTATACGTTGAAAAAAACACTTCAGGTATGTTGAGAACACATATCCCTAACATTTAATTGGAAGTGCTTTAAAAGGTTTTATGGAACACAATTTTCAACAATTTACATATTAGTTTCCATAAAGAGACTTAAGACAATTGTTTAGGAATTTAAGCAATACAGGAATCTTGATATAGCAAACATTGAAGCATCAGGGTTAAAAGAATGTGATTATTAAAGGGAAATCTTAAAGTTTCAGGACAATGTCTGTAGAGTGTCCTCTTCTGACCTAAAACCAATGGAAATAAGAATACTGATAGGTATAATTGTCTTTCTGTATCTGGGTTACCTTACTCAAAGTGATGTTTTCTACATTCACCCATTTTCCTGAAAAATTCAAGATGTCATTATTTTTTTTCTGCTGACAATTATCACATGATTCACTCATAAATGATTTTGAAAAGTAAAGCAAAGAAAACCAGCCCACAAATCACAATCCCAGAGAACCTAGACAACAATGAGTACCCCAAGAGAGACATATATAGATCTAATCTACATGGAAAGTGGAAAAAGGCAAGATCTCCTTAGTTAATTGAGAGGATGGGGTCCTTAGGAGAGGATTGAAGAGGAGGGGAGCAGAGAAAAATGTAGAGCTCAATAAAAATAAAAATTAAAAAAAATTAAAGAAAAGAAAAAAGACTATGAATCGTAGGTTTCTTATAAAGCAGATAAACACAACTTCACTTGAGTAGTGATATTTGTATGTAACATCCATAATTAAACACCAGAAAAAAAATGTGACCTTGGCTTTGAGACTTCATGAAATTATAATACTTAGTAGTGTGACAATTGAAATGAAAGTGCTATAACCGAATGCATAATTGTACTGAAACTCTCTGTTTGTTCTATTTATAAAATCAATACAAACAATGTGAACAGCTGCCTCAATCTCTAGCTTTTATAGCCTCCCCCAATGATACGGTACTGATAAACGGCTAGCCATATTAAATCTTTCTTCCCTTAAGTTACTTTCTTGCTAGATTTTTTTTTCTGTAATAAGACAAGCCACTAACAAATGGGTCAAGGAAGGAAAGCTTAATTGGTGGAAATGTACATGTGAAATTTATTGTATCAAGTTTCAGGAACAGATTGAGTTCAACATTTTCAAATGATAAGTAAGCAAATAATTTGTCAAAATTGCCACAGAGAAAAGCTTAGTTGGCTATGTAAAACCATTTGCTTTTCACGGTGGTGGTAAAGCTAAATATACAGGATGATTTGTAAATACCTGACACTAGGCATCTGTGGAGGTTGGTAATAGAAAGCCAGATAACTCAGTCATGACATTGACTCATACTGGTTAGCCTATGGTCATAGCTGTGCTTCAGTCTTCTCATTTTCCTACATTTCACCTTGCAAGAATCAGACAACTGCAATTTACAAATATCTTCAGCCAGAAAAAAATGACACTGTCAGTTGATGCCATGATAAGAACACATATGCAGGTTAAGGTTGACATAATGTGTCTCCTGCTTCCCTTGGCATTTCTACCTAGTTGTGATTGTACTGTTATTCTGCCTGACTTTGTACCGAGGCAAAAAAAATTCATGTTTTTGAATCAAATATTAAAGTAAATTATTATTTATTCTGGGCAAATGATTTTGCTTTAAAATGAGCACCATAAAAATATTTCTATTTCATTTAAGAAGTGGCAGTTCTTAGCTTTGCTAGCAGTCAGTGTTACAAGAGAGATTAACGTATGTGGAAGAAACCATTACTTCACTAACGTTATTTCAATAATAGCAGCATTCTTGTTCTCTGACAGCACATCTTCTCCATGTCGTACTGAAAACATTTCAAGTATTAAATAAAGAGCTAACTATTGTTCTAGTGTTGATTTCTAGATGCTCTTGTCTGGCATGACAGGATATAAGACATCATCTCGATGAAATTCTGCTGTGAGATCACAAAGAATAATTCAAGGCTTTGATCCCTTTCTCGTTACAGTATTATGTTTTCTGTTGGCATAAACATATCCATATAATGTTAAAGTCTAACTCAAACTGTAAAACAAAATATTTCAAAAACACTTAAGTCCTTAGTAAAACTAAAAACGTTATCGATGATGCAAGTGTGTAACCAAGATTGAACTGGAACCTTTCAGTTCTTAAAGTGCCTCTATTTTATACTGAAATAAATTTGGAAGCATAGGAGGGCGCGTACTAAAATATGCAACCAACTCTTTCTATTTACATATTTTGCAGCTTTGCTAGCAGATGATCAAGGGTAAATATCATAGTGAATTTTCTACTTCTGCTTCAGCGAATATACATACAAATTTCTGTGCTAAAAGTGAAAATGTCACTGTGCATTTGCAGAAACTTAATATAACTCCTTCAAAATGTTGCTCCGTTATATCTTCAACTCTTTAGGCAGAAAATACTGATTGAGCTGTCCATCAGAAAATGCTCTAGATATAGGGACTGAGTGAGCATTAAATTAAATACAGTATCAAAAGTGTCACACTGATTACTGGACTAGATTTTCAAAGCTTCATAACCATGCACAATGCACCTAGCATACTTTCATAGCATAATTTCATACTTATATATGCTGTAGTACTGTAACATTTATTATCATCTCCTTCAAGAATAAACTATTATTTATAAGAAGTGTTTTGTTGTTGCCTGCACATCGACTGACTTTTTATGAGCATAAAAAATTTGTTATGACCTTCTCCATTTTATTAAGTTAATTTTAAAGATTTCGCTTAACAACGTTCTTGAAAATCAGTGACATACAGTAATTGAAAAATGAGAGTTATTTTATTAGTGATAAATTTCAGCTGTTACTTTTGGCAGATTATAGTATGATCCATTTTCTTTGGCTTTATTGTACTTCTAATTATGTGTTAATACTTCACAAATTAGGCTTATAATGATTCTGTCAGCATCAACATATACTGTACATTTATTTATTTCTTAGTAATTGAAAGTTTGGCTAATTTCTATCTAAACACCCATACCATGCGCCCATTTCCTCTTCACATTTTTTTTTCTTAAAACATCCATTCCAGTTTACTCAAACTAGGTATGGAGACTGTGCTTTGGTTTCCTGGCCTCCCAGATCTGAATAATCACACTTTCAATACAAGTCTCCAAAACCAATCTAGTATTAATGCAAAAACTTATTTTTATCTTAGCGCTTCAAACTTAGATGAGGAAACAAGGAAAACCTCATATTTGGTAGAAAGCAGATTTCTTCAGGTTCTTTTATTTCTCTATTTATGAAAGAGGTATTGCATATTTTGATCTGTACTTTTCTTTAAGATATAACCTTTGGAAAATCTAGATAGTGTTAATATTAGAGTCAATAGAAGACAATTACTGTCAAATTAAAAAAAAACTTTCATTGTGAGCAATGTTTAAGCAACTGCTGACATGCTGTGGTTTGTTTTGTTTTCAATCCCTGTGCCTTATGGTATCTAAGTTTTTGATTATGACATTTTCTTCAAAAGTCTTGATACTGGTAGTGAGTCTGACATTTAAGTTGCTGATTGTTACAATCAATCACAATATATCATCTGAAGCACTGAATAGAAACGAAAGACTGGTTATAAGTAATTCCTCTAAACTAGTTTAATACAGAGTGGCCATACTGTTTTTCTCTAAATTTGTATTTTAACTGATTTGTTTCCTATTTCTGAGTATCATATATATATGCATATATATAAGCCTCATACATATATACATGCATACATAGATACATATATACTTAGCCACATACATAACCAAAACTATTTATTATTTCTCCACTGAGGGACTTTAGGATTTGCCAGCCTCAACACTTCTTATGCTTAGCCCCTTTCTATGTCAGTCTAACACACACACAAACAATCATTTACATACTTATGTCATAAATATAGACACTGTCATATTTTACATATTGCTTCATTGAACAGTAGACTTATGTAAACTAAGAATTTAATAAGAAAATTTAGAACTTATAAATTCCTATGACTTGATCAGTATCCCACCATGAGAAAACCATAAAACAGTACTTACAATTTTGTGGAGATACTAACATAAAGCTACCTATAATTCAAAGTACCTAAAATTAATCGCATGAGCATTTCACATGTTTGCATATTTCTGCTTGATATTATCATCACTAATGTAAAGACTGAACTTCATTTCAAAAGCAAAGTGATTGCTGAGCTGTTGATTCTGTAAAAAAAAAAAGTTTTACCAAAAAACATGAGGACATGTTTATTATGGTTGAATCTCTGATCCTTATGAAGAAAAGGTAAGCATGTCTGGGCAATTGTTTCCAGTATTAGCAGCATGGAATTATTGTGATGTACTAATACTACATATCATAATGTGAACACCATTGGCTCATATGGCATCAGATAAAATAGATTTTCAGATTTAATTATATAATTTGAAAATTGTAGTTAATATATTTAGATTAAATTAGATAAACTATATGACCTATTAAATATCTTGAAAGAAGACCTCTTGCTGTATTGAAACCATAATTTGCATTTTGTAATGCCTTTGAAATTTAGAACAGCTTACAAAATCCTAAAAATAAATATTTTAAAAGATAGTAAAAATAACGTTTGGAAAGTATTTGCAATTTAAAACATAAACAATCACTTATAAATGAAGGGAAAAGATCAATAATGCATTTTAATTGCTGGTTTTCCCATTGATTCTCAGCAAACATACATAAGTAATCACTACTAGATCTCACCGGTCACATCAACTAGAGCTGCATGAACAAACTTTTTGGAAAATGAAAACTTAGGCATACCTCCTACCACTGGGGATGCTCTCACATTTCCTTCTGTGATCTCATCACTGTAATTATATCCAACAAAGAGAGTAGCATAAATGACACTGGTCCCAAACATGCAAACCAATTTCAGCATGGTTACTAAGGGATAGGCACAGCCAAACCCACGTTCCCAGTAAAGCATGAATAGTAAGCATGTTAAAAACAAGAGGAAAAAATACAATTGCCATTTATAATGACAAGAAAACCTTATTACATATGTAAAAATTCATAATGATTTAATGTAGATTATTTTATACAGTGCACCAGTTAATTTTACAAAGGTATATTGATTCATCATGATCCTTGAAGAAACATAAAAGAAATGAAAAATGCACATAGAAAGGATAGGAAGCATATAATTATCATTATTCTCTTCTTCATTTGAGGTATTTCATGCATATATTCAAGAGAAAGCATGCTTTAGACAAATTCCCAAAAGAAAGAGGAAAAGTAAAAATAATGGACAGACATAATAAGATCTACATGAACCAGGGGTTTCCTGAGAGGTTTTAGGCAGCTCTGGATGAAAATAAGATGAGAAGAAAGAAGAGATCTGTAAGGGCAAAGCTTTAATTACTTCATAGGTTCATCAGTTCCAAAAGCAAATTTTGTGTAATAGTCTTTACATTTTTTTTGCAGAATTGTTTTAAAAAAGAATAAAACATCACTTTGGAAGTTCATATGACATGATTTGAGGATGCTAACATTGGTGATTGCATGTCCTGTTTAATGGTATTCTCCCCTAATCTAAATAAGACAGGAATCAAACCATTGGATTGGTATTCATGAGTGTTGTCTTCTCCCCTGCTTATTCTTTTGTGCTCTTAATTTGCATCGACAAGAATCAGAAACTTTCTCAGTGACACATTATGCACCTGACAAAATCCAACTGAGAGCCTTGCTCTTTCATTTTAATGAGTGACTTTTCACTTCTCGTGGACTAGCAATGAATCATAAAGTAGGGAATAAGAAACAGTGCAGGAAGCAATACAGACCCTGCATTTGGCTATGGACTTAATTGTGGGATAAAATATTTACTAAGAAATGAGATTAAAAACAAAATAAAAGTATATACTATATGAGATTAATTGTAATAAAAAGTTATTCCAGGTTACACTCATCTGTATGCAGATGATTGCCATATTACATCTCTTACCTGTTTTTAAAAATTTTAAATGTTACATTTAATAAAATATTAATATGGCAACATCTTAGAGAAAGTGTGAAAACATTAACCTTAGCTAATAGAGGATTGATTTTTTACAGCTGTATTGTGAACTCTTGAATGAGCTAAATAACTTTAACTTCAGTATATATTTGTCTTCTCCAGCAAATTTTTTCTAAGAAAGATATATGAATAAAAAGATAAATGTATAAATTATTTTGAAAATAAATAAGCTAGCATGAGAAAAAGTTTTCTTTGGAGAACAAGATCTACAAGACTGTTTTAAATTTCCATGACCCAGCTGTCATGTAAGACACCATGGTCAATAGGAGGTATAATATTGACAGAAAATGCTGTTTCTTGCCAAAGAATATTCATCATGCTTAATTTACTGAATGAATTAGCCCAACAAATAACATAAAAACAGCATACTAGCATAACTGGGTGTCTTATATGCCCATATGCATGTGAATAACCTTTAAAAGGAATTTAAACTCTTCGTTTTCAAAGCAAAATCTATACACATTCACTTATAGTTGATGTTTTTATATGGGGTAAGCTGTTCACTATGAAAGCATATCATAGTCTATAACATTTGTTATATTGTTAATTTTGTTTCAGGTTTTTTTTTTTTTTTTGAGCAGGGTATGCTATAGCTTAGGCTGGGGTTGAAATAAGGATGTGGTTGATGCTATGCTGAATTGTTTGATTTCAGTTTGAGACATTTTTCAATGTAACCAAGGCTAACCTGAAACTCAAGATGCTAGTGGCCTAAATTCCTTATAAATGTGATAAAACTTACAAACAACCACGCCCAGCAAATTTTCTAAATTTTCACAAAGTTTAAATAAATACAATCTGAAGCTCAATCTCTTGAAAACAAAACATATATCAATTTAAAGATAATTTTTAATGGGGCATATTTTAGGAAAAACATGAAAATAGAAATTAGCTATTTTGCATTTATTTTCTCAAATTAGAAGGAAATCAAGGTTTCAAATGTGCTTAAAGCTGTTGCTACCTCTTAGATGAAGACCAAGTTCTAAAAATTCAGATCATAATGCAAATTTCTTTATTAATTATTAGAGAATTTTTACAGTGTATTATTTGATAGTATTCACTTCCTCTCCCACAATGCTTTCCAGATCACCCCATTTTCCCTTACCACATAATCCCAATGAAGGCCAATTGTTGCTGTCCAAATATAATTGTGTAAGTCACCCTAAACTGTTGCATGAAGCATGGTAATATTTTCACCAGCCATAATTTTTCAAAAAAAGCAGAAAACTGATCCTTCTCTTTTCAGCATCTAAGAATTCTCAATACAAATGTCACTGTCCATTATGAACTTCCTCTGGTTTAGGCCTGCAGAGGGATAAACATGATCTCAGAACTGTTGTAAGTTCATATGTGCATGAGCCCTGCTGTATACAGAGCTCTCCTTTATTTGAACTATATATGGATTACCCACATATTTAGCATATGTAGAATATTTAGCATATTTTATTGATATATTTTGTTTTTTTACATCCTCTTTTTAAACTATATATATATATATATATATATTGCAATTATTAATGAAGTTTACTGTGTTAAGCCCTCATGCAACCAGAGGGATATTCATCATATCAAAACACTGTTTTTCAGTCCATTAGATACAACGTCCCTCCTGGGAACACATTCATGAGTGCTGTAAAAAAGGAAACTGAACAAGCAATGGAAAGCAAGCTATTAAGGAATGTTCCCCCATGAAGTTTTTTAGTGTCTTGCTTCCATATTTCTACTATGACTTCCTGTTCTGGCTTATCTCAATATAAAGTAAAGTAGAATAAAATGATCCATGTTTTACACGGAATTTGTAAAAGTTTTTCTTTCTGAGCTTGGGAAAACTTCCTTAATTTTAGAATTTTCAAATTCATGTGTTTTCCTTTGTCTCTGCTCTTTGCTTTCTATTTCTCTCTCTCTCTCTCTCTCTCTCTCTCTCTCTCTCTCTCTCTCTCTCTCTCTCTCTCTCTCTCTTTCTCTCCTATGTCTCCCTGTCTGTCTGTCTTCTGTCTGTTTTCTTCAGCCACACCTTTTCTCTTTTTAGTCTAGTGCATATTGAGATCAGATAGAGAATCACTCAGTTTTATTTTTAAATTTGTAAAAAGCTCCATATCATAATCAACAATGGCAATACTAATTTATATTTCCACTATCAGTGTGTAGGCCTATTTTATTCAATTTCTGTTCACATCATACAACTACTTCTCTAGCTCAAATAATACCACATTCTTCTTAAAAAATGTGACTATGATCAATTCTTTAGAGCATCTTTATTTTTTGATACCAGCTTCTATATTATTTGCTTTCCTATTTTCTACTTTCTAATACCAAGGTTGAACCAAAGTAAAGACAAGTTTCTATTGGCTTATAGTTCAAGATCTATTTTCTAGAATGCCAGGGGAGTCATGATTGAAAGCACCTACATTGAAACAGAAAGCTGAAAAATCCAATTTCCTTCTTCAAACAAGAAAAATAAAGAATAAACGGGAAGTGAGCAAAGTTTCAAAGCTTGTCCCCACTGAAATTTCTTCCAGTAGTGCTACACTTCATAAAGTTTCAGTAACCTCTGTACCAGCATCACCAGCTGGGAACCAAGTGTTCCAATATGTGAGCCTCTGGGGAGCCCTCTCATTTAACTCACTAAATAAGATAGTTAAAAATAAGTGTACTTTAAAAGAAGTTTAAATAGATTTACCCTACATCAAAAAAAATCTTGTTTCCAAAAATATTGATTAAATCATAATCTCTGTACTGCCTTACTATGAGTTATTTATTGATTACCAAGTCCCCTGAGGTCTCCAAAATAACATGTTATGACATTTGCTCATTTGTCCAAGACAGCTAAGATAACTAATGGTAAGATTCTTGCTAAAGACACCACATATATTGGTTGCAGGACGCAGAAAGCATTTTTATAACCTTTATTTTACTCTGTGAATGGGAATGTTTTGTTCACATGCATGTGTATTCACTACATGTGTGCCAATTGAATCCTCTGGAACTGGGGTTATGGATGAATGTTGGTGTTTGAAACTGAGCTCAGGTTCACTGCAAAAGCAGTAAGTTGCTCTTAACTAAGCAATCTCTCCATCCTGAAAAAACTGATCTTGAAGTGCCCAGGAAATTCTCCCTGCTAACTAGCTCTCATAGTACTAGAAGGTGTTGTGCAGACTTGTGAGAGAGAAAGAGAGTAATGTTCTTACCTAGCACCATTCTTTTCATACCACAGTAATGATTTTTTCAGGCAATAAATCCCCAATAGAAGTACAATAGGGGCACGACAATTTTTGTGTATAACCAAACACTTATGACTGAATTTGGGGTGTTCTCTAGCAGAAACACATTTATAGCATGTACTGTAGACATGTCAAAAACTCAATTAGGGAAGTCCCATGATGCAAATAATAACATATTCGTATTTTGTTTTCCTAAATGAACATATTGTCTGTCTTCTTAATAAATCATAGTCAAACATTTCTGTATCTCTCTTCTCGATAGCAAAGTTTCTTACTGTTTGAAGAAACCTTGAAGACAATCATATCTGTTCAAACTGCAGAAAATCACTGACAATAAATGGCTAGTCATAAATAGAGCACCTGTACTACCTTCCCTGTCCCAAAGACTAAGGAGCAACAGGGCAAATACAACATCTGATTGGGAGAGGTATTATGAAATGTTGATTTTCTGAACACAAGATTGCTCTTGCTTGCACATATGAACTCATAAAAATTATGCTTGCCTCCGCAGGATTTAAAAAGAGTCAAGCCACTTAAAATTACAGCAAGTAAAAGTGATTATAGGCAAGACTGATGACCTGAACTCAGTTCCCAAGTCCAGCCTGGTAGAGGGAAAGAATCCTGAAAGTTGTCCTTTGACCCCAAACATGCTTCCTCATGAATAATAATTGTATAAAAAACTAAAAAGAGTTGATGTTGGAAACGGAAATTGGATAGATAAAACAAAAGTTTGGATCTCTTACTGTTCTTGCTAAAGACGCAGGTTCAGTTACCAGCACTGACAGCAGATGGCTCACAGTTGTGTTTAAGTTCATCACTTCCAGGGAATGTTCACTAGAACAGGGCCCTGTTCTGTTCTCTTTGGGTACCTGTGGGTACATGGTACATATAGAAGCACTATACTCATAGTTGAAAATAAATAAATATTTAAAAATTTCTTCAGTATGTAACCTATACTGAGTATCTCTCAGGTCCAACCCTTAGATGGGAAGCATTTGCTATTGATAACTGATGAGGGGTTAAGAATCACATTCCTTCAAAAGTATAAATAATGATTCTCCATCCCCCAGTGGATCTTAAGACCATGGGAATAAAGTTAACACTAAATAAACTTGGTGGGTTAAAAAATTAAAAAAAAGAAGTAAATAAATAAAATAATAAGAAACAAAGAAGGAAGGAAGGAGAGAAAGAAAAAAAGGAAGAAAGAAAGTAAAAAAGAAATATCATTTGAAAGGAGATGAAGTTGGAAAGTTGTGTTTCATGAAACAGTACATATCTAGCATATCCTGGGGACTCTTACTTAGACTATTAGAAGCTGAGGAGGTTGTAGTATGAAGTAAAAAAAATAAAACCAATAGCTAATTCATAATAATGACTTATAAGAAAACTGTTCCATTTGTTATTATTTTATATCATCATGAAAGTCACATATAGAAGGAATATCAAACAAAACAAATGAAGAGTAACAAATGAGTTGTAGAATATGGCAAATTATTAAATAATGATAAAATTCTCCAAAATCACATGCATTTCATGACAGGTTGAATGAAAAATTTTGGGAATTAGATTCAGTTAGGAGACAATGCAACAAGAACACAGAGCACAGATGCATAAAAGACAATGCTCAGTTTTTTGGAAGAAAATAAATCATATCACAGTACTAAATATTCATTCAAGAATTTGAAGGAAAAATTGACATGTGAGAAAAAAAAAAGAAAGAAACACATTCCAGTCACTCTTTTTGTTCTTAGACTGAGCTACTCATGAAGAAGAACAAATTTATTTTCTCTTGGTTCAGTAGAATTGGAAACACCAGCATCAGTCAAAGGACTTTGTGATATGTCATTGCTGGCAGAAACTTGAAGTTCAGGTTGGCAAGAAAAGATTTGGAAACAAATAAACTCTCATAATCTGTATCTCACTGCAATGATTACTACATTAATCAATTGACAAAGCAATCATAATCTAATGTCCTCTTAGACCCCATATCTTGATACTTTTAACTAGGGTGAAAATGCATCAACTTTAGAATAAAGTGTTAGGCCAGAGAAGGTTATGCCAAATTAGGAGGAAAGAGAGGAAATATGTAGACTGAAAATATTCAATATACTAATTCAATGTTTTGCTAAAATACTCAAGTAATTTGTCTACCCTTGCCCTTGGAGTATTAAGTACTGTTGATTTGAAGTAAGCATTTGAAGGACAGTTGTGTTATTGTTTTGTTTAGGACAAAGCCTGTCAGAAAACTTAATTTGAATAGTGTTAACAGGTAGTATCATAGGTCTGTTGTTCTGAATTCTTCCTGAATTCTGTTTCAGGATTCTGAATTCTCTGTTATGTTTCATGTTCCCCCATTTCCCTTCTTTAAGCGTAAATGATCCATGTCATCATTTTAAGCTCACTGCTACTTTCCTACACAGCGTAATCCTAAGCAAACCCATCTTAAGCATTTTCTTGCCACTGAAAGTTGTTAAGAACTATTGAAGAGATTCAGGTTATTGTATCCATAAAATTAGAAAATGTCACGATTGATTTGATGTCATTAAAGGCTCATGAATCTGCATTACTAAATGTACAGAAATTTGTTTTTAGGTATTAGATATTTTAAGCTCTCTCTGCTTTTTATTTTCAAATGAACTTTTATTTTTTCTCAGACTATAGATGACTGCACTCCCACCTAGTAACAACTGCTATCAAAGGGAAAATCTCTTGCCTAATTCTCACCCAAGCTTGAGATTTATAAATTTCCCATTCTTCTTTCTGCCCTTTCTGTTTCAATAGGTCAATGATTTTCCTTGTCTCCAAGCCTAGTTGTTTTAGTCTCTAGATGCCATTCTAATGTGAGTCTCAGAGCCAGCTCAGCACACACGATCACATACACACAAATTCTCATTCTGTTTTATAATGTTACATTTCATACTTTAATAAATAATACCAATATGCATTTACCCCCCCTTAATTAATTGGCATTTGGAGAACTGTTGGGCAAAATTATCTCAGGGCCTGTAACTCAAGGACTATAGAACAGAAAAAAGGCCTGTCTTAGGTAATTCAAGGCCTGTAAGACAGAGAAAAGCCTGGCTCTGGTACTTCAAGGCTTGTAGGACTCGAGTTTGAGTGAGGATAATACAGCATAAATTAGGTAGACACCCTTCTAGCCAGAGGGTGTTTTTGGCTTTCTCTGATTGGATAGAGGTACCTCCAAATCACACCATGTCACTTTAGCTATCTAAGTTGATGATCACAGTAATAAACTACATTCCTGCTTACTAGACTCCATATTGTGTCTGAATGTTCTGCACAGTGGAGCTGCAGAATGGGTGGGTAGTGCACTTACCTTTCCCTGGGGAATAAGCAATAACTAGCGCAATATGGAGGCTCAAGAAGCCAGCAGAGAACTTCACCCCTAAATTATGCGACATACAGAGAGCCTCTTAATTATAATTTTGAATTCTCATTTAAATTTCTGGCCAACATATTCAGATCACTGCACATGTCTTTCTCTCAAGTTTACAGGTTCAAAATAGTGTACATATACAAACAATCTTGTGCTGTCTTTCCACAAATCTAATCTAAATGTTTTTTTTTTCTTTACTATTATAGTTCCCGTGAGTAGAATTGATAGCAGGAGATTTGCTTTCTTTTCTGAATGACTTTACTTCTTCATTTTCCATATTTCTGAATTCATTTTACTATCTTCTGTCGGGCATATCTAGGCATATCCACTATAATTTAATTTTCAGAGTAATCTTGAAACATATTTCTTTATAAAAATTCATGTGTTTATTGCCTGTGCTTTTTATTTATCTTTTTCCCTGTAATCTGTAGATTAAGAGTCCACAGTTGTCCCATTCTTATTGCACAGCCACATGGAACTCCTCTGCTGCTCCCTATATCAATTTGGGATTTGTATTAGCAAGGGTTCTCTAAAGAACTGACCTGACAGAATTGATGCTTTCACACACACACACACACACACACACACACACACACACACACACACAATCACACACACACACACGCACACACACACACACACAATCACACAATCACACACACACAAACACAATCACACACGCACACAACACAACACATACATACATACACACAGGTACATATACAAAATAAATACAATTTATTTAGGTTAAAATATATTCTAAACATATATAGCATATAGTATATCTAACTTTAAAAGCTACGGTCCAGCTAGAGCAACAGTGGTGATCTCATAAGGGAAAGGCAATGAATCAAGAATCCAGTAGTTGTTGATTACACAACACTGGCTCTTTCTGCACTGCCAGTCTGGTGCTGGAGTCGAGGGAGATTCCTTGCGAGTCGTTGATCATAGTCATGAGGAAGTTTTGAAGAATGGGGAGAAGGATGGTCTACAATCATAAAAGAAAACCTTAAGGTCAGGAGAGATCGACTTATCAGCCAAAGGGTGAGTTCAAGCAGGCAAACATCTTGAGACTTTCCTGTCCTTTCATGTGAGTTCCTGCAAGCAGGCGATGCCCAGATTTATGGTGTGTTTTCGCCAATTAGTAAGATTAATAAAATCCCTCATGGGGACAGCAGATGTTTAGATCTTAGTTAATTCCAGATGTAGTCACATGGGCAGCCAAGATTAACCATCATGGGTTTGTATAATCACTTAAATACCTTTCTCTGTAGAGTTTTCAAAAAATGTCTTTTCATCAATTAGCCTTTCAACCTTGGTCATAACATAATCAAAGATCAGTAGTCTACTCAGCTCACACTTGCTTTCCTCAGCATTCTCTCAATACATCAAGGTTGACTCATGTGCACCAATTGCTTAATGGTAACCTGTTTTTTTTTTAAATAATATAGAAGTCCTTAAATAACGTTCTTCTTTTAAATTCTCATACTGTTGTGAAATATTGCCTGTTTTCTTGCATCAGTCGAAACTGCTAGTAACAGGTCCCTGCATCAGGTGTGGAAATGAGGCGTCTTTACTCCTATCCGATTGCTCTTCCTGCTGTTTTTCAAACCCACTTTCCATCATTCTGACTTCTGTGTTCCCTGATCAGATAGCATGTGATGCTACACATCAAAGCAATTATAAAGTGATTGAGGACTTCCTGTTCGATAAATATAAGTTATGCCATTTTAGAGAAATAACGGTGATAAATGTAAACAGAATTTCGCCTGCTCACCGAATCATTTAAGTGGCTTGCTGCTGTGTTTCTGCCTCATTCAACAGGAAGGTAATGTAGATTTGTTGCCAGCTGAGACCTTGTAATGGAAAAGTGGATTTCTGTCTTCATTTTTTAAAAACAGTTTGTGACAAATAAACAGTAAATGGTTTTATATGAAAACATATCTGAGGATGACACTAATTGTTTTTTCAAAGTATATAAATATGACATTTTCAACTTTTAGTATTATTGACTTTTTCATAATATTTTTGGTTTGCATTATTTTTTAAATATCTCCAACAAATAGAGAACTCATTTTAAATATACATATTAATCTGTGCTATATCCTGATTAATATTTCCATTCAAATTGGTAGATATGCTCCCTCACAATCACTGACAATATTGATAGTTGTAGACAAATAAATGGAAAGTATTGACATTTTACAGAGTTAAACAATTTAACCATAGGTTTACTATATTATTCAGAATATATACATAAGAATATGTTTAAATCTTACAAATAATTAACTAATAAAAATAAAAGGCACATTCAAATAAATACATTTATTCTAATATACCAGATATAATATACATTAAAATTAATTTGCTCACCGTTTGCCTAACTATCTTATAGTATGGGAACCAAGTAAAGTTATTGAAGGCAAAATCTGTGCTAATACCAATTACATGAGACACCCAAGTCATACTATAAAATGATATCTATGTGGATAATAGAGATGTTTCTCTAAATAAAAAGAAATCAATTCAGTGTGATAAGACTTAAGTTTTATCATAGCAATAAAGATATAAATCATTTACCTTACATGTCCTTGTCTCTCCTTTTATTTTTTAACCAGCAAGTTAAGCTGCAGTTTACTACAATTCTGCCTTTTAAAACAGATACACTATCAAAGTAAATATGGGAAGAAAATATTACAATTAATGTCTCTATAAATGCCTATTTATCTAAATCCAAATCTGTAAGTTTAATTAATTAATTTAATTAATATCTCATATGAGAGATGTAGGAAAAGAACTTATTAAACCTAAAAGCTTTCCAGTTAGACTGACGGGTCAATTTTAACTGTAACAGGTGACTGAACAGCCACCTCCTTCGTTACCCGACAAACACTCTGAGCATTAGTAGCAATGCCCATATATGTCTATAATTAATTACAGATTACCTTCTCAACTGGTACCTGACACAGCTGTTGTGCACAACCCCCAGAGAAAATAACAGTCACCCTCACCTTGAAGTTGTGCAATTAAAATTGATGTCATCAATAGACTTCTCTTGAAAATGTTATAGTAATGTTAAGAAAAATGTAAAATAGATTCATTCTGTTTATATCTTGTTTTCCATGGTAATAAAATTTGACATTTGAATTCTTTGCTACATTAAATGTGTTGAAAAGTCTCATTTTTGTCTATATAGATTCAAATTTAGCCAAGTTAAGTATTCAGAAAATACCAGATGGGAACATGACAGGACTCTAGCATCAGTTGGAAGAAAAGCGTATTGGCCAAATCTAGGACAAATTAAACATCAGAAAGAGTAGTGGTATTTATATATTATAACATATTGAATTAAAATTGAAAAGGAACGGTATTTAGTTAGTATGTCAAGTAATCATAATAAATCTTCATTTCCTGGTTAACACCTTCATTCAGTATAATAACGTTCTGTGCTCAGAAGACAGATAATGTGTGGCACGAATGAGCTCCTGTCAACAATGTAAAAGCTGACTTTACCACATATTTGGCAGCGCCCACCCACTTTTACAAGGTTATGAAGCTAAATTAGTGCTTATCTTCTGCAGAAATCTAAAACTAACACATAGAGCAGCAAACAAAATATTTTAATTGTTATTTTGCAAAGAAATGCTATAAATAAGTGCAGCTTATTTAAAATATCAATATTCACTAATTGCTGGAAAAAGAAAATTTTCAGTGGCTAGCATTTTATTCTAGGCAGTGACCAATCATTTGCAATGATTAAAGGGGATAAAACTTTTTAGTTTGAATGTTAATGTTACAAGTTTATGAATTCGACTATGACATATGTACATTATTAATCTGCAAAACTGGACTTTTCTGTAAACAATACTTTATTCTCTCTGTCTCTGTCTCTCGCTGTCTCTGTCTCTCTTTCATTCTGTGTGTGTGTATGTGTACGTATGTTTGAAAACTAACATTTTTTTTTTAATTTCACAAAGTAAATACAACAATACACAAATACTCTGGATGCACCCAGCTACAGGCTTGAAAACACAGAGATAATTATAATTGTACAACATTGCTTTTAATCAGTTTTTCTGGTCTATTGAACAAGACATTCATCTATGACAGCCACCACCTGTTTATCTATGATATTTCCGTAGCTGTTAAGTTTCTGCACAGGATTCATCCTGACATAAGACAGTTTTCCATTTAAGTGGATTAACATGACTTAAACAGAATTTTCATTCAAGTTTAAAGCTGAATTGTTAGGGAGATTGACATCATAATAATTATCAAAAATGATGATTTGAACAATTGTCTTTTGTAGAGAAACTTTATATTGCATGGTTAATTAACAGACCAATAGAGTTACAACATCCTGAAATCTCTTGTTCATGACCACTGCCTTTTCTTGGAAGCATTCGAATTATCATGTTTTGCAAGAATTCAGTTCATTGTATAAAACACAAAGACTTCTAAATTTAAGCGTGACTTTTTAAACTCTTTTAAGAAACTATATTTATGTTCATATTTAAAACATCCTATTACAATAACATTGGATCAATTGCTGTACCGTTTTAGAAACTATATAAAATTTTAAGTATTACTTAGTGGTTTTATGTTGTTTTAATTTTTTATTCTTCTCTTATACAATACATCCTGATCCCAGTTTTTAATCCCTCTACTGCTCCCCTTCATATTCTTCCCCTCCGACTCTCTAAGACACACTCTTCCTCCATTTTTGATAATTTCCTGGAATTCACCTTGGTACCATTTAAACATTTCACTTACACAGTTTGTACTTCTAAAGGTGAGTTTTTAATTTAACTAGGATGCATTTTAGAAATCATTGCCACAAGGGTTCTCAGACAGTCAAAGTGGAAACACACATACATGGTAAATTAGGTCTAGTAGTAGATATATTTTTATTTCATCATTTGTTAGACATATTTTCAGTGATTCTTCTCTATGTTCACTTTATATTTAAGCATGTTCCTATCACACTTTCAGTGTGGTTTAGAGATATGTCTATACCAGTATTAATTAAGTTAATTAAATAAATAAAAACCTCAATACTGTGACAGACTAGATTTTGTGTTGAGGAAAGAAGTCAATAGAAACAAATGATTAATAGAAAGGAATATTTTCTCCCCTGCCCTCCAGTCCTAAGAGAGGGCAGGAGACCCTGCCCTGTGGAAAGTTCAAGGTCTTCCCCCCCTCCATCCAGGATTAGGAAGGTATACATTCAAATAGAATAGGATCCCAAAAAGCCAGTACATTCAGTAGAGACAAATCCCAGCGCCATTATCATTGGCTGCTCAGTCTGCCTCAGTTATGAGCCACATTCAGAGGGTCCTCCACTGCCCAGGGTCCTAGCTGGAGACATCCATGTGGACACCTGGGAATCCCTCTAGTGTCAAGCCTCTTGCCAACACCACAATGCCTCCCTTAATTAAGATATCTTCTTCCCTGCTTGTAAATTCTTAATTCTTTGATTCAGTTAAAAAATACATCTTCATTGCTTTGTCAAGGGCAATAAATACATCAACAATATCTAAACAGTTTGCATTTGACATATTCAGAAAAAAAAAATACTCCACATATATCCTATCTTGATGAGTCCAAAATCTTGTACCTATTTTAATTTCTATCACAACTTAATTACCCTCTACAACTATTGATATCTCTCAATCTTATACACTTTCCACTCCTTTATTGAATTTCTTTTCCGAGTCTTCATAAAAACGAAAAATTATATAACTGCCTAGTCTTCAACTCCCTCAGAGATTCGAGAAGGAAATAATATTGACTGAGTAAGCAGAAACTGCAAACAAGCAACTTACAAAAAATATGAGAAATGACAGAAACATCTGGGGGCCTGGACAGTCACCCAAGGCTCCTCTGCAACCTTGGGCAATCTATCTTCAGCATATAGACTTAGAATATTTGATAGACCTCTGTGAAGCAGAATATTCTGAATTGCTGTCCTGCTTTGTACTCACAGCAGTCCTATCTTTTGTGTCCTGCTTGTCAACTTTGTCAAAGCATAATGTCAGAAGTTGAGTCATGAGTACTTTCTTTGTTACAAAAAAAAAAAAAAAAAAAAAAAAAAAAAAAAAAAAAGCAAACTCCATTTGGTGTTTCTTCAACACCCATCATCTTTTTTGAATAAGATTCGTGCTGTCAGGAACAGTGTAGTAGGAGGTTTCTTGCTCATTTCTTGGCCACCCTGACTCCTGAAATAGTCACAAAGAAACTATATTATTTAAATCACTACTTGGTCAATCACTTAAGTGTATTGCTAGCTAGCTCTTACATCTTAATCGAATTAACCCATTTCTATTAGTTTATATTTTACCATGAGACTGGCGGCCTACTGGCAATGTTCCAGCTTGCAGCTTGCAATTTCCCCCTTTGGCAGCTACAGAGCATCTCTCGAATCTGCCTTCTTTCTCACAGAATTCAGTTTAGTTTTCCCCACCTAGCTTTATTTTGTTAAGCCACTGGCCAAAACAGCTTCATTATTCATTAACAACTAAAAGCAACACATATATAGAAAAACTACATCAGAGTAGACAATTCTCATTAACATAAAATGAAAAGAACCTATGTTATTAAAACATCTTAAATGCCATAATCTGATTATCTCCGATATGTTTTTAAGACAACCTGTCTATCTAAAATATATTCTTGTTTGATCTTGAAAACATACCTAACGTGACTATAAGTTTAATTGTAATAGGTGTCTAATTGTTAACCTGCATTTCTTTATTACTTTAGTTTGTGGTGATAATTTTCAAAAGCTAGAAAATTTCACTACATTTTTAAATAAACTACAAAAGTACCATACCTTAAACAAGATTAGAAATGTATATAATGTTTTTTTTAACAAAATTAATCTTAACTTGGTTTCAATATACATAATTTGTATATAATACACAAAAGCCCAATGTAAATATTCAAAACTAGTAGCTACTTTTTAAAAGTAGACTCAATAATCGACCCCTTTTATCCTTTCATCTCTGTATCACCTTTCCTCTTTTCAGAGTAAATTCAATAATCTACTCTTTTATCCGATCATGTGTATATTTACTCTTTTCTGTTTGTTTCTGGGTTTTTATTATTCCTATTGTAAGGGGTAAATAACAATTTTTATAGCATGGTATTGTAGGACAGAGGATCTGAATAATGATGTTCACTCCAACAAGATTATGAAGACTAACAAGATTGTTTTAAAAGAACCAAATTCAAACTAATTATCTGCTTTAGGGCAAGCAAGAAACCAGAGACATTGGAAGTGACAGACATCATTGATTAGTCTGACAAGCTATAAGTTGTGACTAAGAATTATTCTTGACACCATTATCCTGAAGTAAATTTGACAGGAAATAAATAAATTGTGTGCCAAATTCTATCATTCTGGCAAACTTGTTTTTATTTTCTTAACAGGCCTTTGTGTTTAAAAGTTAGAGTAAAATAGCATTTGATAAAATGTTCCAGCCATATGAAACCACTCAGCTGTATATTTGTATGTACTTGTAGAAGTTAAATCTGCACGAGCTATTTATCCAAATTCTTATCTTTAGTATTTTGAGTATTGTAAAATCAGACTGTTCATTGCAAGTTTGTAGTAATTTAAAAAATTCTTTCCAATTTGTTAGGACATTCCACTTGTATTTTGTTAATTTCTGTTTCCTTGGTTTAACCTATCATACACAATCAGACCTGGCAAATAAAAAGGAACATCTTTATAATTTGTGATAACAAAACAAAAGAAAACAATTAATTCAAGAAGGTTGAATTACTTACTTTGAACAAACTTTTCTGACAAAATGATAGATCTTTCAAACAAATATTTACAAGGTAGATATTTCCATCTTTTTATTAATTATATCTAACTCATTTATAAATATTTATTTATTGACACATTTACTTCATTCCTTCAAGTTCACTGGCCTTTAAATACTAGAACACAAAGATGTGTACATTTAAGTTCTGTAATGTTTTCTACATGTTTTCTCCCTGATAGTTTCTTGTACCATTTTTCAAGCTCTAAGTGAGGTCACGTTCTGAGATTATTAATGAAGAATCATGTTATCCAAGTAAGCTAGGTTTAGGCATATATATAAATTATAGTTGTTAAGCTTTGTTTATGCTAATCTAAATGAATTTCTGCTCTTCTATTTGTCTATTGTAGTCCCACAGTTTAAATATATATTCATATACATAATCTTATATATATAATCTTTGATAGTGTCTACTTACAGGTTTGCTATAAATCTGCTGTTCTTGTGTTATTAGTGTTTTGCCACAAGACTATTGTATATAGCTTTGTTAAATCCATTATTTATACTTATTGTGAATAAGCAATCTTAATGCCTCTAATGAATAATCCTGTCTCATAATCCTCTGTTTAGGTCCACAGAGTTACAGGAAGCAATCTGTGTTATTGCCACCAATATATGGCAAGTAAAAGATGTGTATGAGCCATCCTGATACACTAACATCATACATGAGGCCTTACGTATGACCTTGTTTACATAAATAAGACCAACTTCAGGACAGGTTATGCAGAGGCCAGCACAATCCTGAATGATGTAAATAAGAGGCCACACTAATAAAGAAACCCATTTTTGAAATGGACCTATGGCCCAAGACTAGTGCAAAAATCTGAAGGTGATTGTAGACAGAATAAAGGCCCAACATTTATAAACACATGTCCTTTATTTGCAGCACTCTGGAGGCAACAGGTGGAATTCTTTGAGTTTAAGGACAGCCAGAGTTACCATGGTAATTTGATTGCAAATTGCCCATACGCTTACAGAATGTGGCATCACTTGAAAGGATTATGATGTGCTGCCTTTGTGTACTGGGTGTGGCCTTACTAGAGAAAGCATGTCATTGAGGGTGAGCTTTGAGGTCTCAGAAGCGTAAGTCAGACCAAGTGGCTCACTCTTACTTCGTTCTGTCTGTTGATGGAGATATAGAACTCTATACTACTTCTCCAACCCCATGTGTACCTGTGTGCCTCCATTATTCCCACCATGACAACAATGAACTAAAACTCTAAACTGTAAGCAATCCCCAATGAATTTCCTTAGAAAAGTTGCCTTGGTCATGTTATCTCTTCACAGTGATAGAAATCCTAAGACAGCTATATAATGAGACTCTACATGGAATAACAATAGTGGATTTTTATGTCATTTATGTTTCGCCTCTCTTCTGGGATAGGGAAAATCAGTTCAATGGAGTGACGCTGTGAATATCTTCTACTCCATAGCAGGCACCACATTAAGTCTGTAGTTGACCTACATATAATGATCTAGAAAATTCAAACTGTATCAGAGTTGCATCAAGAACCTTGCCGCAACTAGTGGTGTTATATGTGAAAACTCAGTTTAGTCATAAAATTTCTCATCTGATGGGACCACAGTCTTATGACTTTGTCTCCATGTAGCTGCTGCTGCTTAGAGCTTTTGGTTCTACATACCTGTCAAGTGTGCTACTAATTTATAAGAAAAAATATCTTAGCCTGGCAGTGATGGCGCACACCTTTAATCCCAGCACTCGGGAGGCAGAGGCAGGTGGATCTCTGTGAGTTCAAGGCCAGCCTGGTCTAGAAGAGCTAGTTCCAGGACAGGAACCAAAAGCTATGGAGAAACCCTGTCTTTAAAATCAAAAAAAAAAAATCTTATTACAGTTTTATGATGTTTTACTAAGTAAGAGTTTTACTCCTTCTAATATGGCTGAAGTCAATAGAAGATTTATTGATCCAGTGTGTGCTTTATGGATAATGTTCTTGTGAATAAGTTTAATTGATATGCCATAGATAATATAATAAAATCATTTGGAATAAAACATAACATTCTTTTATAATAATAAAAAATAATGCAATGTCTCTCAAATGGTTTTCTTAGATAGTTTTGTATATTATTAATTCTTGGTCTTCCAACATATGCAAAACAGCTGCTATGAAATAATACCATATAATTATGATTTTCTGTGTCATTTTAAAAAATTAATGTAACCACTATTAATTTGTTATTTGTAAATTGAACAACTGCTAACAGGGAATTTGTGAACAAGTTTCATTGAAAACACATTGGTAACATTCATATCATTACTGAAAATAAAATTAAAACCTTAGAGAATATAGCTCAAATGGAAATTTTATTATGGCTATTTTTAACAACTGTGGAAAACTGTTTGGACAACAATTTATAAAGTGCCCATCAAAAATATGCTCAATGATTATTTTATGCTAGAAATTTTAATGTGATTATAGATCAAGCTTCTGAAAAGCTAAAGTTGTATGAAAATAGTTTTGCTAATCTTATTCAATAAAAGCAGAAAAATGAAGTACTTGGACCTGCATTCTGACATTTATCAACTGCACAATAATAGATACCTAACTTTTGCATGAGACAGCAGGAAGGATCAATCAAAAAAATTGAGTTTAAAACTTGATGAACAAACAATTCTTGAAGTGTCTTAGAATAATCTCAATGTTATTTTCACTTTATATATATATATATATATATGATTACAGAACTCTCACAACTAAATATAAGAAACAGTTGAAATATGAATATGAAGATGTGTACTGCTTAACACTGTGAAAGTAACAAATGATAATTGGCATGCAGTGGGAGCTTGGATCAGGTGAAAATACATTAGTTTGTTTCCAGTGATATTAAGAAAACAAACCCTAGTGAAATGATTTTTAGTTAGTTTGTATAATAGCATAAACAATGGAACTATCAAGAACATAAATTTCAAAATCACTAAATGAATATCTGAAGGGGTGAATGGAAAACTCATCAGAGAATTTATAAGAATTATGTTGGGTTCTGGGACTTGCACCTGGGAATTTAAACTTGCTAAGCAGGCACTCCACTGCCACTCCCTTAGCCAATAAATTACAAGAAATCATAATTGCTTTCAGTAGGTGAATGAATGAGCAGATTTTTGTACCATCATAAACAAATGCTTAACTAAAATAAAAATAAAATATATAGAAGACTCATATGTCTGCATTGTCAATGGAAAGAGCACAATTTGTAGTGACAGGTGATATTATTCCAATTATATGAAATTCTAGATACAATAGAATTATTGATGTTTTCTAGTATCTCAAGCAATAAAAAGAGGTAGGAAAAATTAATAAGACTCTTCCATATTGCACTATAATGTTCGATACATGTACTTATACAGTTCTCATATAGATAGAATGTACAGTAAAGCAGAGGCAACTCTAATATGAACATTATTTAATTGCATCATGTATATGTATTAGGTAATCTAATGTGATAAATGCACCAAGCTTAAGGCCCTAAGTCATGTGAATCTCTCTTTATCTCTCTTTGTCTCAGTGGGAATGGAGCAGAGTAGAATCCATTTCTTTTCACGAATTCTTTTGTAGGTTTTAGATACCTCTACAAATGCACAATTTAGTACATATAAATGTCAAATTGGATTCATTAGCAAAAATATACATGTGCCCATTTTTTTTCACATTCACTTTTAGCAAGTATGGGCCATTTTATATTTGGACAGACAATGCTCCACATAGCAAGGAGATTAATTAACACTGTGTTAGTAATAGTAACAGAAGTGACTTACTGTATGACTAAGAAAAAAAGTTTAATGGATTATTACTGCATCACTAATATGTTAAAAAGACAATAGCATCGCAACAATTTATTGAAAACTTTTATCTGATTAAAATGATAGAGGAGAAGATAAATAAATATAAAAGCACTCTCAAAATATTCAGAATGTTTTGAAATTTTGTAGGAGAAAATAGATGAAATTATAAGATTTGGGGAACAAGAATGAATCTGCTGAGTTATGAATAGGAGAACCTGATGTGCAGAGTATAATCTGGGAAGACATTCCATCAGTTTAAACTTGTCCTCAACACTATAGTGTCCCTCAGATACTTCACAGGGCTTGCCATTTCCAGGACATTATGGCATGTTTGAAGAAAACTTGAAGATAAAGTTTATATTTGTGTGAGTTCAACACACTCAACTGAAAATAGAAAAGAAAATTATTAAAAGAGATAATAACATTCATATGAAAATTCAAATAATTTTGTTTCTGGAATGAATGTGCAGTATAATAAATATATAATAGGATGAAAATTCAAGGTTTTCTATATTACTTTACTTCTTTCTGCAGGTAAGTTGTAGGAAGATCGTTAATAAAAAGAAGCAAGATTTGAGATGACCCATAGTCATGCTTAATAAAGGAAGAAGAAAAATAATCAGCACTTATTTGAACACTTGTTTTAAATTAGCTTATAAAGTAAAAGTCAGATTTACTAGCAATAATAGAAATTAAAATGTGTCCCCCTTGTCTTCATATATCTGACTAAAACAAGATGTTCTTTTCTGTCAGTGATCTACCTTGATGTATATGCATAGATTGGTTCTTACATTCTACACAATTTAGCTCAAGACCCCTTTCTCATTAAAGAATCTTCCTGGAAATAATTAGATTTTATTTTTCATGTGAAATTTGGGATTCAGAAAAGTTTATCTATTTTTTTTGCCAATATGAAATACATGAGTTCAAAGTGTAGCTTATGTTTCTATTTTGCAAAGAAAAAAAAAGACAAAATCATGAACAAAATGTCTCACATGAATCTTTGGTTTAAAATACTGCTAGTACACATGCATCATTATCAAGGAGGTGACGGCTGTCAAATTAACTTGAGTATTCACTGGGCTTCACAGCTGACAGATGTATCTTTGTCGGAGAGGGAAAGAGAGACATAATTGACTAGAAGAAAAAAAATCTCAGTGATTAAATGTATAAAATTACTCCAACTTGGAAAAAAAAAACAGAGGAGTAAATTAAAAGGTAAGCTGTAAGGATCACAACTGCTCACTTTCTATGAGTAATCACAAGATGTACTTAAGACATTGTGTGCAGACTTTATTTCTTTGAGCAGTAAGGAAGGGCACCTTCCGGCAGTTAAGGAGGCTTATGTCTAATGTGATGAGGAGGAGTAAACTTCACACTGAACACAATATTTACCAATGTATTTATGTAAAAATGCTTTAAGCACCATTTTCTAAATGTAAATCATTATATGGTATATAAGTTATAACTGGCAAAAGATTAATTTAAATTGTTTTTTAGAAAAAGAGATATTTCAGAATAATGTTCACAGGATAAATGGGTGTAATCCTGAGAGGTTTACCAAATAAAAATAATTCAGAAAAAAACACAACTGGAAAGAAAATTAAAGACATTCTCTATATGGATATACACCTTGGGGGATGAACACAAGGATTATCTTGTCCATTTCCTGGCAGCCCAGGCCAGAAATAATCACACAAAAATTTATTAAGTAACACATGACTTAGCCTATTAATTCTGGCTGTTCTTAAATAAGTATTACATCTTAAATTTATTTCTATTATTTTATATTTTAACACAAGGCTCGTGGTTTACAGTAAGATTTCAAGGCATCTGTCTCCTTCAGCAGCTGCATGGTGTCTCTCTGACTCTGTCTTTTTTCTTCTTTCTCTGCTTGGAATTCCCACATTTTCTATTCTGCACTGCCATAAAACCAAGCAATTTCTTTATTAACCAATGGTAATAAAACATATTCATAGCATACAGATGGGAATCCCACATCACCTCCCTTTTTCTGTCTAAATAAAAAGTTTGTTGACAGAGGCTTCTATCCCACCCAATCCTTCAAATATTCAGTCTCAAAGAAGCACACAGAGTCCTACATTAATTATAAACTGTTTGGACTATTAGTTCAGGTTTCTTATCAATTAACACTTACATCTTACATTAACCCATAATTCTTGCCTGTGTTAGCAATGTGGATTGGCACCTTTTAACAGTGAGACATTCTCATCTTACTTTCTCTGTGTCTGGGTGATGATTGCAGAATGAGCCTTTCCTCTTTCAGAATTCTCCTATTCTGGTCACCCCACCAATACTACTTGCCTGACTACTGGCCAATCAGTGTTTTATTAAACTAATACATTGACAAATCTTTAAAGGGTACAAGACCATTGACTTACAATTCTTCCCTTTATTTTTCATTTCAAACCAGAACTCTGAATCTAGTCTCCTTTATTCAACATTTTTCCTGACCATTATCCTTAACAACTTATAACTAACACTCTAAAGAAAAACAAATATCCATAATTCAGTTCTTGGGAATGTGGACATAGTTTTCTAGGCCACTTCTTGCTGATTGGAGGCACTGATAATCTTATGAGGCCCTAAAGAAAATTTAGGATTATGGTTAAATCCTGACTGAAATATTCGATGAGTATTGATCATCTCAAACAGCAGTCTTGAGGCTGTTTTGGATGTTGAATTAAAAGGAAACCCCAATAGAGATTCTCTGAAATGTTGGGTCATCTGGGCCATCCACTCTTAACAGAGATTTTGCAAGAGGGTTTTATTGATCGAACCCAATTTTTCTTTAACCAGAATGTATCCACAGCATCCCATTTTGTTTTGTGGAAACAAAAGCAAAACTTCATCTTCAAAGGGTGAGAAATAAATTTAACCAGGAATTCGAAGGGTTTTTTTGGGGCTGGTGGGTCATATAGAGCCATGTGATCAATTTTGAGGAACTAGACTTTACCTGAATACTAATGAGTATCTGAAGGTTATTATGTGAAAATTACTTGGAACAATTTTAGTTCAATGATTTGAAATAAATAAAATTGGCTTGAGATCAAGAAGATAACAGGAGTTCGATTCAATTATTAAAGAGAAATATATCATTGGCTGCTCCTAACATAGGAGCAAATGGTATAGAAAATGGGATGCTATGCAGAGGACCAGAAGGGAGATGAGAAAAAGATGTAACAATGTTGTTAGGGTACAGTGAGTCTTCTAACTGCAATGATTTAAAAATAAATGAACTGTGTGATTTCTGATTATGGTCCAGAGATTTCTGAACCAACTATGCAATCATCTTTGTGAAGAAAAATGACTAAAAGTGAAACATGCACAAAAAAAAAAAAAACCACGAATTTAAAGACACATCTCCAATGACCAAATTCAAAGCCGTATAGTATCATGTAAGGTTCAAAAAGTTTCAAAATCAGAAAACTTATATAGAAACATGCTTTTATATTCAGAATCAGTCTCCTATTTGCCAGCTTGCTCACTTGCTCAGCTGACTTTGTTTTACATTACAGATATTTATGACCTTTGATGTAACTTCTATTTCCAGATTTGGGGCATTTCCATATGAATAAACATTACCCTCTTTTCAATTGGAAGTATGGACTTGATAAGAAAACTCCTTAATTTATGATTTAAGGATTTCCTATACTGTGAAGAAGAAAGTGAAAGTTTTTATATGTTGCAAATAACAATTATAACTTGTAAAAAAGGCGTCATTGTAAGGAAATAAAACAAGGGGATACTAGGTAGTCTAAACCTTCCTCTATTAGCATGTCTGGGTATTCACACATGGGGGAAGAAGCAATCAGGGGAAATCTGAGCTTTGTTATCCTGCTGCAGTAGACCAAAAGCCCTCTGAGACAGGTACCTTGAATACCTGACTATACACATTGTAACAGAATGAATAAGAGAAACTTTTTATTGAATGAATATATTGATGGTTTAGAGCTAAACCCATTCTCCATAGACTAATTTTTATTGAGCCAACTTTGCCCAAGTCATTGCAGAGGATGTGGTAATGGATAATCCTTATAAGAATGCCAGACATCTCAGAGTGTCTCAGGATTAAACTTAATGATGTCTGGAGAACTTGCACAGGAGCTTATGTGTATGTGTCAGTCTCCTTCATTATATTGTAAATCCGTGAATTGAAGAGACCATATTTTATTCACTTCTCTATGCTTCATAGCACCTTAGTAGAATACCTTGCCCTTAATAAGCTAGAAATACATATTAAGTTGAATATAGTTTCCCCTTGCTTCAAAATCAAGCTCAGCTGTCACTTTAGCAGGGCTTTCCTGCATCTTCCATGCAGAACTGATTATTCCCTATGCTGTAGCAGGGATTGACTTTGACAATAAGAACTAATATGCCTTTTAAATATGAGTATTTCTCACCTTCACATAGAAGTGTGCATATGATTGAAATGAATAACATATAGTTCTCTTTCCTTGTACATATTGATATACAGAAAATGTATGAACAAAGCCAGGCTAATGCAAGCCACCAGAGAGAAAAAGAGACATGTATACCTATTTGTATATAGATAGAGATACACAGACAGACAGAAACAGACTTAAAGATTGGCAAAATATAAATATGAGTACTCTATAATACTACATAATGGTAATTATAGTATACATATATATGTATATATAATATATGGGTGCATATAGCCATGAAAATTAAAATAATATCAATATCTGTGACTTCTTTACTAGTTTCCATGGACAAAGTCAGCACTACTCCTTCTTCCCCTCTGATGCCTCTTGTCATATTTCCTTGCCTACTCAGTTTACAACTTTAGGAACTTTATTCACAGACATCCTGCGACATGTAAAAGCAGGGCGTTCTCTATTGGTGGCAGAGTGAGATGTCAACTGATCAGGATACTTCCCTTGGTCATTTTTGTCACACAGGAAAGAAGAGTTGTCAAGGATTCCTGAACAAATTTCAGTCCAGTATCCACTTTCATAAGATATATGGATACCAATTATTTTAGAGATTTAGTTACAGTCATTGATCTTACTAAAGCCTCCAGGATACATTTTTAAGCTCCCATAATTCATCTATAATCACAGATTGAATTTTCCTTGTTTGTCATCTGAAAACTCAAAAGGGACAATTTAAGAATAAATAAAAACTCAAGACTCTCTTGCATGTCCCTGCCAATGCCAGCCCTTCACGATTTGCTAGGTATCCAAACTTTCCATCCTGGCACCCCCACTATCCCTGGGGCAGTGTAATCTTCTGATATTATAGTGTGACTCCTCTAAGACTCAGAACACACCAGCCATTTCTATGCTGCTGGGGCAATTGAACAAAAAACAAAAAACATACAGCCAAAACCAAATAAAAACAAAACAAAACAAAAAATAAAAAACAAGTGATCCTAGTCTCCCCACTTTCTTGGGGTAACTGGACCACTTGCCAAAACATCTTGTCCTGAGGCATCTCGCCTTCTCTCCATTCAATGAGCATTCTGGTTTCTTGCCATCACAAGGTATGCTGGTTTCAAGTAATAGGCAGTGTTGGTCCTATTCATGTCTACCTATCCCATGCCTCCCTCCAAGCCTGGGCCATATCTGCACATCTATAACTGGAAGGCCTCAACATTCCTAGGTAACCACAGTGTTTCTTTAGATATGTTGTTTCCAGACCCCTTTCCAAGGCCAGTGCATCCCAGATCCTCTGCAGGCACAAGGAATCCTGGGTTCTTTCATTCCTAGACAACAATGGGTAGCTTTAAAGGCCTGATGAATCCAACCCCTTGTGCAACTCAGTGGTTTCATTGTCTTTCTACCAAGCCAATGCAATGCAGCCCATGTCCAACTCTAAGAGCATGTTGTCAGCTTTTCCATGGGACACCTGGGCACCTCTTCAGGTGAAAGACATTCTGGTCACATTTGAGCCTCCGTACCCTGACTTATCTACAACTCCAAAACATCCCAGCTATCCTTCATCACCAGAGCGTTACACCCTACACTAGAATTGGCTTATAAGTACATTAAAACTCATTTCAGGGTACATGTGATTTCTCCCAAGAAGGTGGGTTCTAGAGATAGATTATCTCTATTATCTTAAGGGCCTAAGAGTCTGCCCTATCAGGTAGATAGCATAGAGGTAGTTTGTGCTATTGTCCACTTCTGGTTTTGGTTGTGGGAACATAGGGGAGTGATTGGCTATTAGGGTCATTTAGATTACTGGCCACCTAAAGTTCTTTTCGCAGGAGCTTCATATGGCCTGACACAGTTAGCTACTCCTAATTATCAGGTTTCTGGATGGCGGAACAAGATTTCTATCATTTCATTTGGAAAGACAATATTGTATATTTAACATTCCTGGTTTAGGTTCAAGGACCTTTGGGTTGTGCTTCCAACAAATAAAAATAAGAGGCTTATTTAGCTTAGCATTTTGGGTCCTGAATTCCCCACATTGGACATTCACATCCTTTCAGACTCTGATAGGGCACTGAATTCATCATAGGAGAAGTAATAGGAAGAGAAAAGGTGACATGACATTATGCATTTACAAGAACAGTCTTACTGATTTCCTGGGCAATGACTCCAAGGCCTTTGGTACCTTCAGAGAGTCCCTTCTTTTAAACGTTCTCTCATCAATTAATACTATCATAGTAAAGATTGAGTTTGCACAGGAACCTTCAGAGGTCAAAGTACACTAAACCATGGCAAAAGTTTTTTTTTTCTTTTTTTTTTTTTTCCCCAACCTTATAGGAAGGTATTGTTCCACTCTCTATCACAGCCATTAACATTATCCACTCAGTATTTTGAATGTTTTCAAAAAATGAAACTATTGTTCATGCCTAGTAAATAACATTGCCTTCAGTTGCTCAATATTCATGTAAATAATGTCTTTCATTTAAACTCTGAAACTTTGTTTTCAAAACTATGCTCTCCTCCTCATTTTCAGTAGTGTGTCATACCTCTACTTCATGGATTATTAATTGCTTCCCTGCATGGTGTAAGTCAGTGCATGCTCACACAGAGTTTACCTTCATCTTCTCTGATATTTGTTCATCTTATCCTGTGTCCCTACTCCAAATCATCCTAAGATTTGGAAAGAAATCTACAATTTTATTCAAATACAAGAAAAAACATGTCTCACCATCTTTGATGTGTTTCTTTAGTGTGGCTAGCATGAATAAAAAGTTGTCAGAAATTTCTCCTTTGTTTTGCTGAACCCAAAAACATGAAACATTATTTTTCAATGTAACTGTCATTCTGTGAAGCTGATGGCTGAACACTAATAGGCTCGATGGAGATTGCAAGTATCTACAATGCAAACTCTTTTAAGCTCAAAGCCTGTTTAACCATTTGTAGAAAGAATGTTCTATTTTAAACAATATTAACATAATTTTCCATAATAACCATTTTAGGATACATTTGAATTTTTTATAGATTTAGTCTCATTAGACAAGCCAGGCTATCTTTATAATTTTCCTGTGATATTCTCAAAAGTGCTTGAAATTAGTTATGTGTCACCATGCTTGCCCTTGCATTTTTATTTTTGATGTATGCATATTAATTAGCTTAACAATTATAGATAATATTCAGTTTTATGTACATATATACATGCAGGACACAATAAAGAGGGAAACATAATAACCTCAGGGAAAATATTTGTATCTTCTAATTGTACTATTTATTATTAACATTAGATTTTTACATACTTTAAATATACTGAGAAAGTGTATGTCATTACAATATTTTGATATTTTTTTAAATCCAATGAAATTAAACTAAGACTATAACAAAATTTGCTTGTTCTAGCAATGCTAATCTAATGTTTGATCCTTTACCAGTAATCCTTACATTGCTTTAGTGTTAATATTTTTTTTGTTGTTGTACCTATGATGGGCACCAGAACTTGGCATTTGAGCATAACCATAGACTGTCCTGATGAGCTATGTATATAAGACTGTATTCTTATCCAAATCTAATTCTTTAACCTGGTAGATAGAATTCAAGAGTAGAATTCAGCTTTGACTACACAAAAAAGCCATTTACCCTTTCTTAAAACTTTAATCATAGGGTTTAATTTTAAAGAAGTGTGGATTACAAGTGCCAAGCTCATTCTCAAATCATTTTATTGCCTTATTATTTCCTGTCACTTAATTGTATTCTAGTGAGTGTAATTAGGTTTAAAATGCAGTGATTATGGAAAGACTATGCTTGTTTAAAGCACACATCCTCCCTTGTGGTCTCTTCAAATTCTTGAACTTTGTCTAGTGGATATCCAGTCGCCTAATTACTACTAGAAAACAACTCAGTGCACATTCTCTACTGATGGCTGGTTAGCGCTAGCATTTTGTTTAGAAGAGATAGCAGGATTAAACTGATAGAACAGTAAAAGACAATCATTGTCCAATCATTTTTTTAGTATGGTTATATCCTGCTCATTCTGCACATGAGTTGGTGAACAGTAGAAAGTCAATGAAACTTTAGTATATTTTCAGAAAATCAATCCCAAAGAATGAGTTGATATAATCTAAATTGCTTAAAATTATAACTATGATCCATATATGTAATGAACAAAGCAGAATTTACATATATCAGAATAATATATTATCTCTTGACATTTTAATGAAGGTAAAATAGAGGCAAATGGGAATGAGTAACTTCAATTTTATAAAGATTATGATTTAAAATTCATTTGAAGTCCCAAGACATAGCTTAAGATGTGAAGGTACCTTCCTTCAACATTGATAGATTGAATGTCATCTCTAGAACCCACAAAATGGACAGAAACATTCCTGGAAAGCATCCTCTGACTACATGAATGCCATAGCATGCAATCCTATCCTCTCTGGGATTAAAACTCTTCCTCACAGAGATAAAATAGTATCACCAATTTCTGTGGTTGTTTGTATAAAATATTGTTCAAGGACAAAAAAAATGTGAATAAGGTGGAAATGCCAAATAATGCAGACGCAGAACAATTGTAATGGCAGAGTATATCTGCCATAAAATCAAACTAGTACTCTACAGTGAGAGAGACTAGAAAATATGTATTTCACTATTTATTACTTTTGGAAACAACTCTGTGAGGGGAGTCCAAGCATACTTAGGGATCTCTGGCACTGTATTTCACTGGGTGGCAGATAATACTGTGGAAGATACAGATGCTTAATTAGATAATGTAAATGCAAGAGGTGGAATTGGGCCCTGGAGTAGAATTGCTCTTGCAGCAGTACTGGAAGGTGAGTACACTTACTTTCATGGGCAGAATAGACAAAACAATGCTCATAATGGACTGACATTTATAGATCTTTTGCATCGGTTAACTAATCATAGTATTCCCAGAAGTGAAACAAAGAGAAAGTCTACTAAGTTCTTGCTTGATCTGTTTAAGTGGGGAAAATTACAACAAATGAAAAAAATCTTACTTTCAATCTCAGCATTAGGAAAACCTGGTCTCCCAATGATTTTTAGATGGGCCAATTTAAAGATCCCAAGTCCTTCAAATAAAAGTGAAGCCAAGTCCCAGTAAAGAAGAATTTAAAAAAAATTACATTGATTGTTATTTGTTCTTTATCAATGGTATCTACCACCACTCATGAGGGTTATTGCACTTTGGAAAAAGGTATATAATCAGATATTTCAACATCTTGTAGACATAAGGTGCAAACTGACAGCAAAACCAGGAAATTCCAGTTAACATTTTGATTGTCCAGGCAAGGAACACCCTTAAAATTATCTGGGACTAGTGAAATTTTAGTCACTGTCTTAGTATGTTGCAAGCAATGGATCCCAGACTCACACTGGGTTTATTTTCCAAATATAAGCATGTGTGATAAGAATAGAGAGATATATTTAGCAATTATGAGAATCCCAACATTGTTGCGATGATCTACAGACTGATGTTACTTTTGTTGGAAGACCATATGGATGCCTTTAGAAATGTTATCAGTGGGGGAAATAGAGAACCAAAAAGAACACCACATATGTGGAAGGATTCAGGTAGTACAGCCACCACTAAGGATTTGAAAGATATGTGTGTGGTGGTTCCTTTAACTCTCCAAGTTCACATGTGTGTTCACAAAACAGGTGGGCCCTGGAAATTGATTCAAATTCTAGCTGCTGTGCCAGATGTGGTTTCTTTACTTGAGCAGATTAATTTATCTCTTGGGGTCTTGTATGCGGGAATTTATCTCACAAACTTTTTTCTCTTTATACTTTCATATAATGACTATTAGAAGCAACATGGTTTTCAGTTACTTTGTCTACCAGTACAGATTAACTGGAGTATTTTAATTCTCCAGCCTTGGGGACAACTTGATTTTCAAATATCTTGATCGCCATTGTTCTACCAAGTATCATATTTGACATTTATGTTGACCATAGAATGGATTTGACCAAGTGAGTAGGAGACTCTAAACCACTCAAAACTTGTTGGTAAAGTTTTCCTTTAAATACATTGAAATCTCTAAAAGATTTTTTCATCCTTTATTGTGAGCTAAAGATATAGATAATAGAGATATAGAGATACATATAAATATATACAGATATAAATAGATATATGACAGATGATAGATAGATGATAGATAGATAGAGATAGATGATAGATAGATAGATAGATAGATAGATAGATAGATAGATAGATAGATAGATAGATGATACATTTAGTATGTGGTCTGAGTATTAATATTTTTGGTAAATTCCTGCTGATCAGACACTGCAGTGCTAGGTATTAACTTCTTTATAGAGTCCTAGGAAGGATATCACCTCTGTAGGAGAAAAGAAGCAGAGCACTGCTATTAGGTCTTTTACTGACCAATGTAACAGCACTTCAGTTTTTCTTAATGAAAAATAGACTTTTTCACAATTTTGATCAAACCATTCTAATGCTGAAATAGATTACTATGTACTGTCAGGAAAAAGTATCTGCCGTAACACGTTTTATTCTGTGAGAAAGGGAATTACAGTTGTAAGAATGAACCCTGGCTGAGTTGCTCACGCAGCTGTGGCTGTCATGGCTCTAGGAAGAGAAGGTTAGCTTAAAAACAAAACATCATATGATACAGATATTTCTGTGGCTGAGTTTGAGACGAAGAAAAATTTGATAGCCCTTTCTATTTACCCTCCAGGCTTTTCCTCTCAGGGCTTCTCATTGATCAAATCTAATTAGAGCCCAGGATGAAGTGACAGAATGAATATATTTGTAGAAGGAAGCTCATAAGGCAACGACAAGAGAGGAGATCGAATATGATGAATCTGAAAGAGAAAGGAGAAGTTTCCTGCCCAATTAATGTTGTCTATGTTATAGAATGATGATGGCAGTCTTACCAGCTCTGAGGACAATGATCAATAATACATCACAAAGACCATCGCCACACAGATAACACCATCTTCAGGAGATGAAGATTTGAACATATCTATGTTTTGTTCTCTGAGGTTCAGTTGAGAGAATACAATATAAAGTTTTACTTAAATTTTCCATTTTTATATCACCCTCTTAATACCCATGCTTTGGATATATTAAATTAAAGGTGGATTTGCATTGTCATTACATGAAGCCTCATACTTGTCCCCAGTAAATTATGTACCATCTGATAGTAGGGTTTTTCAGCAGATATTTAATTTGGAATGCATTTCAAATCCTGAGGCAGGAAAAAAAAAACTTCCCTTTTCAATCTTTGGATTTTCAGAATCTGCTAAAGCTCCTTGGGATAACTACTTCATAACAACATATGTGTTAGTAGATGACTAAACAAATGGATTCGAGTAATTAGAACAAGAATGACGTCATTAAAAAATACAAGAAGCTCACAACCCCAGAATCTCCGACTTTACTGACATAGCCTTTCCGCTACTTCTCATTAAGATGAGATATTTTCAAAAGAATTCATCAGAATTCTGCACCTGCAGAAAAGCTTAAAAGTATTACTTTGTCCATCCTGCTATTCCCTTTTGCTTTGCCCTGCCCCTCCCAGTGGTCACAGGGCTGTTTGGTGAAGATGGAATGATTGATTGTATTCTTTCTACAGAGAAAATGTCCTCTCACATACTTATGCTATTACCCGAAGAAAAGCCAAGAAACTAAAACATGCAGAAGCATTTTACTCTAAAAAATTAGTATATTCCTAGGAATAAATAGGATCTAAAATTGTACCTGTAAAGAAAACATTTTAAAACATAATCAATCAATAAAAAATTACAAACACGAACTCCCAGTTTAAAATTGTAGAATCTTTACAATATGACAAAGTTATGTCAAGGTCACAAAGATCATCAATATTCCCATATTCTAAAATAATCTCTTAAAAATATAACACAAGAAATGCTTAAAATACTTAAAAATACTTGTTGTTGTATAATAAATAACTAGTACCTTTATTATCTGTAGGAATAGATTTGTGGTATTTTTTTCTTTGTTAAGGTAAATTGAAAATTATTTTTAAAGGCATGAGTCTTGTATTGGAAAGAAGCCTTAACAAAAATGCCACTTTCCAGGGTGGAGGCATGGGGAACAGAAAATTAGTAATGAGAATGAGGATGGAAGAAAAAATAATAAAACAGAAACATAGGATAGTATCAGGAGGGAATTTGGGTGAATACTGAAAATCCCCAAATTTAATTTTCCATACACTTTTATACTCCAATAAAAAGGGGAAAGAAGACAACAAAAGACTTCTTTAATATGATACAAAAGACAACTCAGTCAATTGCTTCAATAACTTGAGATATCAAGTCATCAGCATTCTGTTCTGTAGGCAGTGAACTCACCCTAGACCAAATATCGTGAAGGCAGTCACACCCAATGTCAAAACTCCTGTTACAAAAGAAGGAGAAGAAATATGGTTGCATATCATGACCATTTTCAGGGTGTAATAGTTCTATGTGCATGGGGCAACTTAATGTCAAAAGAACCTAGTAACCACATCCTGGGTCAGGAGGTTTAGCCCTGGTTGTTGTCAACAATTATAAGCAACCACAAACTCTCTGACATTAAGACAAGGTGGTAACAGGCTCACAGTTTTGGGCCTCCGTAATTCCTCCCTTTTAATTAATTTTAATAAAGCCTGTGCTTCTGAAACAGGACAGATGACTGTGTCTGCCTTACGTGAAAACTTTTTCATTTTCCAGAGTTACCTGTCTTTGGTGCATGCATTCCAATCATGCATGCCCATATCTTAGCCACCTAGAATGGAAACAATGAAACCTATCTCTGACTGCTGAGCTCTGTAAGCAAACAGATAAGGGAGAAAGCCTGTCTTGGTACCCTGAGCCTTTGAGCACACTTTTTGTCAAAAGAGTTTACCAAAACTCATATAATCGTGTGCAAGCAGATAATGTTTTGTGATGTACATGCTCCTAAGCATGGGTACATTATTTCCTAATTAAAAGAGTAGACAATCACCAGGAATAGGAATATTCTTTTGAATTGATCTAGAGTATTTAACAGTTTTCAGCTGTATCAAAATCTAAATTTATCTTTAAATCCAAGAACTCATTGGCAAAGTCAAACTTCTCTTAGACAAGTCTTAATCCTTTTCTTATCATTAACCCCTTATAGTGAACTAAAGCAGTTATAAATATTAACAGGTAAATACCATAATTCTAGTATATAAATTAACAATAAATATGCTATTTTCAAATCCAATTCTTTGAAATTCATTCTAATCAAAAGACAAGTTTCTTTGTGATGGGTGAGACTCCTACTTTACTGATACTTTTAAATAATTGTCCCAGCCTCTGAGCACTTTAAAATACTCTCCCCATATCTGAAGAGGGGTTTCAGTCATCCCTTGTAATGAATCTTTGTTTCACCTGAAAGGAAAATTGAGGTCTCAGTTCTCAGGTTCTTTCAATATTTCAACAACAGATTTAATACATCCCCGGTAATCTAAAATCTGTGTGCTAAAGTATAAATAAAACAGTCCAATGTTAAGTATACATTTTTTTGACTGGATCCAATGTAAACAGAACTCACTAGGCCAGAAAGTTTGCATAGCAAGTCCATCAAAAAAGTAAGAATCACTAGTCATCACCATGATCTTCTTTCCCTTCTCAGACTGCTGCATGATGTAACTTAGGGATTTTGGTTCAGGTACCCCCTTTCCTCAGACTGAAACATGGTGTTTGGTAAGAAGAAATCAGGAACACAGACTCTCATGATTCTTCTGTGGAGAGATTAGCAGCTACAATGTCATCATGCTGGCTGGCACCCTTCTGCTGGATGCATCAAACCAGATGTTTCATTTCATTTGATCCTCACCCTATGAAAAAAAACACAGACATGCCCTCAAACCCATATTAACACAGGCTTGGGTCCTCTCCATATTCCACCTTGCATTAGCATAGGTCAGATTGGTGCCATCATGCCAAAACCTGTTCACAGCGGATATTGCTCATGGACATCCATAATCAAGAAATTTAGTGAAAAAGATGCATGATTCAAAGCACTATATGGCAGTTAAGGATATAATTTCCCTGTTTTTACATTTTGACATTGTGTTTTTAAGGAACAATGGGAATGCTCCACAATTCCTTGTCCTTGAGGATTATAAGGAATAGTTGCCTTATGTTTGATATTCCAGTGGGAACAAAAATGCTAAAATAAATGGTTTACGAACATATCAGGACACATTATCTGTCTTTATGATTTATGGAGTTCCCATATATGAGTACCATTTTATGCAATGGGTTATTACATGTTGAATGGTTTACCCAGTGTGTGCAGTGGCCATCAATAATCCTGAATATGCATCACTTGTCACATGACTAATTTTCCAAATCTACAATATGAATAATATCCATTTGGAAGAAATGATTAAGAAGTAGTCCTCAGGGATTTACTCCCAGATAAGGTGCAGGTAAATATGGTGGTTATATATCACATTGCTGAACAATTTAGTGAGTAGCTTTTCTTGTAAATCTAATTTTTTTTCTTTCTTTTCTTTTTTTGATTTTGGATTTTTGAGACAGGGTTTTTCTGTAGCTTTGGAGCTTGTCCTGGAACTAGCTCTTGTAGATCATGTTGGCCTCAAACTCACAGAGTTCCACCTGCCTCTGCCTCCTCAGTGCTAGGATTAAAGGCACAAGCCACCACCTCCTGGCTCTAAATTGTTTTCTTAAACTTATGCTATGTTGATGATGCAGAGTTTATGATCACTGAGCAAGGACAACCTAGTTAAAGCAATTATTTTTGTAACCTTATCAGTGAAAGTATTGCCTTCAGCTAGGGGACTGGGAAGATTTGAATGTGCTCTAATATGCCCTAAAAAGCATGTCAACTTTCTTTGTTGTATGGCATTTTGAATTTCCTGGAATATAATTTTAACTTGCTTGTTGTTAGTTCCAGTATGTGGGACGTATTCTAGGACTTGAAGAGAATTAAAATATATTGGCTGTCAGCATGTAGTTTAAATGCCATATCTGCAAAAAGCTGCAACAATATAGTAACAGCTTGTAACTCAACTATTTGAACAGAGGCCGGTTCTGTTTGCACTCCATGTCCTTCACCATTAACAACATATGTAGTTATTCCATTGGAAGAACCATCTGTAAAAATTAACATAGCATCCTTTAAAGGATCTTTTGCTACAACCTTTGGGAAAATAAAGGAATGTAGTAGCGTGAATTTCAGCAACAGATCAGCTGGGAAAACATTATTAATCTGTCCTCGAATTGAGGAAACACAATTGCCCCAAATCACTATTTTGCAATAATCAATCAGTCTGTTGATTATTATAAGGAAAATTTATCATAGCAGTTTTTTTTTGCCAAATTATCTCTTAGATTCCATTCTGCTTTTCTGTACTAAGCAAGGTACTGCTACAAAATAAGGATTTAATACCTTAACTGAAAAAACGGGATGGTGTAGTCATAAAAGCAGATTGTTTTGACATAACACTGCTGTTGGAGAAAGTTTTGCAGGTAAAATACATGCCTGTCAAGGTTGATCATAATTAATATAATGTACTTTCTGTTTCTGAGTAGTATACTCTACCTGTGTGAGTGTCTGCCTGGCAGAGTCTGTAAGCCATCTAGTGGAATTTGGATCACTGCTCCTTTTAAGAATTTAATTTAGTAATTGCCGTATTTGTATTCAAAAGGGCTTGCACTTTCACTAGCAATGCAGGAGTGTTCCCTTTAGCCCACATCCTCTCCATCATAATTTGCCATCAGTGTTTTTGATGTTGGCCATTCTTACAGGTGTAAGATGGAATCTCAGAATCAGCTTGCTGAAAGTACTAGTCAGACTATTCTTAGACCATAGAAATGCCCTTCTGAGTTGGTTACAAGCAGAAGGGCCACCTGGCAAACTGTTCTCTCCAATCTGATCCAGGGATGCTTGAAACATGGCAAATCAGGTTCTTTTCCAAAAGAAGAGTAAAACATTTCTGGGAATGTATCAAGGTGAAGATCTGTAAAGATCTAATGTGCTACTACTGTGGAAATGGACATAGAAGCTTCTGTTAGAGCATCCACCTGCTCATAGGGTTCATCTCTGCACCATCTGTGCTCTCAAAAGCAATGTTAGTAAATTATTCAGAAGCTTTGTTAGACTTTGTCATCTACTGAGTCCCTCGGAGAAAAAGACAAATGGCTTGAAAATAAGTAAGGAAACAACATGTGGGAAAAGGTATAAAGATTTTTCTGAGCTGTCAAATTAATTTTCTGTTGTGCTCTGGTGTCTTTATCTTTTCCCACAAAATGCGCTGTTGTGCAGCAGAAGTGATGGCAAAATGAGAAGGTGGCCGGACTCATTATTCTAAAGGATGCAAATGATGGCTTTATTAAAATTGTTTTATATCAAATATCTAAGACCTCCACAGCAGTGAAGATCAGCTGTTGTCCTTAATCGTGGAAATGCAGCCTTTCATGTCTGATGAAATGATTATTATTTTTACTATATTGGCAAAGGGGTTGAAATAGATTAATTGGGCTATGTTTTCATTGCAAAGAAATGATTAGAACAATTCCACTCTGATTGCTTTTTAATGTTTGGGGCTGATAAGACCCTCAGTAACTAGACTGCCAATTAACATTTGAATTACAGAATGATAACTTCTGATATCAAGCATAGTTATGATGCACATAAAGCAATATTTTTGTGTGGCAAATTTATAATAGTCACAAACTATGTAAAATAACTTTCATATAACTTTTCAAAAATTTTACATTGTAATTTGTATCTTGGAAGAGCATTTTAGGACAGCATCAGATAAAATTTGTTAACCCCAAAAAAAAAAAAAAAACAAATCTGCAAAGAAATACGAAGCAGCAATGCATTTTGGTAAACCAAGATATTGAATTTTAGCATCACATATAAATCTAAAATGTAATCAATGTGAGCCAACAAATCATACAGAAGACATTAGTAAAATAAAGTTGTATAGTCTCTTACTGTTAGCACCACAGTTTGGCAAAGTTTTCTGCCAATATTTTTAAAGAGCTTAGCAGATGACATTTATTTTAGTAATTGAATCTACAGTTTCAACTGCATTCACCTAGTAGAAGCATGGTTGAAACTGTTATCCTATCTCATTTGTATGATTTTGTTTATTTTTCTTGACAGGATCTTGCATGGCCAAAGATACTTCAGACATGCTTTCTAGCCAAGGATTGCCTTGGTGCCTCCATTTCCTGATGGTTGGAATTACATGAGTGTTTCAGTTGTAAAATATCAGATAAAGATAATTCTAGGCTACCAGACTTTGAGGTGGTCATTTAAGGCAATGAATTGGGTTGAAATTACTTATTATCCAATGAGACATACTGAAACGATTAAAATATTGATTTTCCCCCTGATTTTAGCAGTATCCCAAATTAGCTAGTGTAGGGTATCTCAGTGTTCTATATTGTCCCAAGAGTTCAGAGGATCACATAGATTAATATAATGAAGAAACTTTATATGGTCTAATCAGTCAGGGTTTATCCAAACAGCAAGGAATTCTGGAAATCCTGTCTTTCACTGTATCCCATTGTTTACTGAATGTGAAACTACATCTCACATGGTCACAGTAGGACTTAATACAATGTTCATGGTGATGCCTCCATGTGGAAATGCATTTAAATTTTCTCTCAAGCTGTGATTCCTAACTAATAGATTTTTTTTAAGAATTTTTTTATGGAATCTTCATCTATTAAATAGAGTATGAACATACAGAACATAGAAGTTGGAAACTGTCCGTTTTTAAGATCACTAGCCATCTCTTAGAAAAGAGGGCAGGGGGCATATAGAAAAGAATATGACAAATGTAGAAAACTGGAAGGCTCCAGAAAACAAGTTACCATACCTGTAACAACAAAAGAATCAATGTTTGTTTAATCTGTATCTAAAATGCATCCCTCATGATATTTAGAGAGCATAACTTTGTTTATACATGATAAAATCATCTGTTCTCCCAATTTCCTGGTGTGACAGCCTTCTCTCACTATTCTCTCATGAGTACCCTTTTTTTCTCAAAATAAAAAAAATGGATTAATTCCTGACAACAATTCTGAGGTCCCTGATCATAAAGTTCAGGGACCTTAAGGGGTCCTAACTTTTCCTTAAAAACAAGGAGAAAAACAAAAAGAAAAAAAAAAACGAGAAATTTATAGACCATTTGAAGCTTAGGGATTAACTAGAATCTTGAGTCGTCTGTGAGATTATGCATCAAAATTAAAAGTTATAATTTTTATTGCCAATTCTGTGTGACTAAGTGTAGATGAAATGTACTTTTGTAAATTTTGTGGAGTCATGAACTAAGCTAATAATCAAGAGAGCAGAATGACACAAACCATGCATACTCTGATTCTGGAAGCAGTAGGTGAAATGATGTGCTCTTTGTATATTAGAAGTGTTTAAGATTATTTCCAATTTTCAATTATGTGTACTAGTGTGTGTCCTCTGTGACTTTGGTCATGTGATATATGCAGCCAGATAAGAAATCAAAGGATACCTATGGATCTTGTGAACCCAAAGTTTCAGTCAGCTTACAGCTGCCAAGTGCTGGTAACCAAATTCTAGTACTCAGAAAGAACAATAGATTCTCTTAATAGCTGAAAAAACATGCCTACCCCACTTTATTTTATTGAATATTTTATATATTTTACTTTATTTTAGTATTTTGTACAAAACATATGACCCTTTATTCCCTGTAATTAATAAATATCATTTTATTATAATAAGTACCATATTTTGAAAAGAATTTCTTCATTTAGTTTTAGTGCTGAGCTCCAATGTTATTTATTTATGTAGTCACTATATATATATATATATATATATTCATTCTCTCATCACATAATTAACATTTTTATGTTGGAGTCCACAAAACTCTACCATATATGTACAGCTAACGATCATTAGGCAGATTCATGGGAAGTGTATACCAACATGTCCAAATGGACTTATCTGCTTAGCCAAGCTGCAGGAACACTTGTCTTTTGGAAAAATTGCTGTCATATCTTGGAAACCTCGAGAGGCCATGATTCCCAGAAAACATAAGTTTTAGAGATATACATTATATAAATGGCATCATATTTATGTTAGAATGATTGTGACAAATGTTTTTGTACAGCGAAAAGTATCTTTAAAACTGTGAAAGGCAGCGTGAGAGAGAACTTTGATAGCTTGCATTTGTCTTCTTACCTCTATAAGTTGCAGACACACATCTTAATCACTGGTATTCATATATTTTAAGTCACCCTTTATTTAGAACACGTTAATAGGTTATACTGAAATTTGTTTGGTGAGTTTGTCCTTTTAAACTGATAAAATCTCTCAGCTGTCAAACTGCATCAGAGATTTTTGAGAAGGATTAAATTTTACTTGAGGAGTTATTGATTTAAAATGTAAGAAAACTTACTCGGTTGTCTACCTGGAGCATCTCTTCAGGGTCCTCCATGGTCATTGAGGGTTGTATTTGCCTTTTGCTGTTTAGCCCAGGGCCTGCACGGTTTTAGAAGATTATGTGGGTTAGAAATCTATGGGAAGACAAGCCCATCTTGACCTGAGCCATTAGGAAAGTCAATTACATTTGATTCTTTGTCCACATCTGGAGATCTTCAGTTTAGATGAAAGGCAGTTTTAGTTTTGCCCAGTAGTCAGTGATTGGCAGTTGATGAAGCAAATTGTGGATGGACATTGTACTGTGCCTACCTATCTTATTTGGAGGAAATAGAGTGATCCTAGAAGGCAGACTCCCTCTGTGTTATATATTTTTTTTAATAATTAAACATTTAAATGCCATATTTCCCAGATCTCTGAGCAATTAAGAACTGTTTATTGGGATAGGTAAGTTATAACTACAGAAAAATATCTGCTTGTGGAGCTGGGTCCAAGCTTGACTGTACTGGCTCTCAATAGGTAAGATTTATACATGTAAAAGACAAAGAAGAAAAAAAAAACTGCTTGTAATAGAAGCTTTATGATAGAATTGACAATAGTGGAGAACAGGCCAATATATTTTTAAGCAGGGTTAGATTACATATACGGTATTTTTGCAAGAGATTTAAGAGGACATACCAATTTAAATTATGAGACATTGCTTTCTTAGTTTGTAATGAGATATAATGAATAATTTTATCTAACAGTAAATATATGTACATTTACACCAGTTGAATTTAAATTTTATACACATGCACATAGAGTTAAAGCTAACTTATTTTTATACATAGTTAACTCAAGTCACATGTACACACACACACACACACACACACACACCCATTAAACAGGAGTTAGGCAAAATAGGCGTTTTTTTTAACAACATCTCCATGATATTTTTTTTTCTTTTTTTTTTTTTTAAATAGGTGTTTTTAATGGACCCTACTGAAAGCTTGTCACTGCACAAAACACAAATGTAACAAAGTCAGTCAGAGAAATTTAGAGACAAAAAAGATAAATAAATCATAAGTCTAGGAAAGGAATACCTCAGTAAAGATGGTGGGATGTGGTCACCTGACCTGCCCTTAGTCAAAATGGTGCTAGTCACATGTTGTATGGAGAAACGATGCTTTTATGAATGCATGTTTTATAAACAGATACATGTAACAAGAGAGACATAGAGGCTGTGTAGAACATACATTTAATGGTGAATGGACACACCATTCACACATTGTTCAATACAAGAAGTAAAAAAGAAAATTACTCAGTACCATGAGCCAGAATGTTGCTGAACCACTGTACCATCAGCAGTGGCAGGGAGCAAGGGCTGGAAATGGAAACATGGAAACAGCTATTTTGCGGATCCAACTTATCTTGCCAGTTTCTGGGGGAGCAGCGGTAGCAGTGACAGATGGAATAGAAGGAATGGGAACAAGGGAAGGAATACTAGTGAGGAAAAGAGTGTTTACAGGTGGGTAGAGATGGGGCTGCCCAGGAAAAAGAAAGATGTAGCCAATGGGACACGGGCAGTCCTGTGCAAAAGGGAGAGCAGGCAGGCATGAAATGCAAGCAGGTGTGAGATGCCAGCAGGCTGGTGGGGTGGGGCTACCTAGGGAAATAAAAATGGAACCAGCGGGACACTAGCAGGACTGCATAGGGACCAAAAAATACAGGCTCATATCCCACGTTGTCTGTCTGGCAGTCATAGAATCCGAGCAACTTAGAGGGGCAATTGCACCTTCCACACAGGAGATGCTTGCCTGGCTCTTTTGAAGTAAAGCAAATTTGGTGCCATCCCGTGGTGCCAGGTTATGCTAATATAATTCTGCTCCTTTCCATTGTAACTCTGAGGTCACCTGGGGAAGAGGTGTCTTCACACTATGTCGACATACATAAATATGACTCAAGTCATTCCCACCACCTAGTAAGATGTTGCAGGAGCTCCTTCCTATCCTTTAGCCAATAGCTGCTGAGATACCAGCCCACTGGGGCGTGGTCTCTCTCCCTTTAAAAAAGCGGCCATTTCCCTCGGCTCTCTTGCTGGCTTCTGGTGACTAGGTTCCCTTCCTGATTGAGCAGAGGGCTGTTGTCTTGGACAGTGATCTGTAAGTTTTTTCCCTGTAAATAAATAGCTTCTCTATTGGTCATAATTCCAAACTAGTGTGGGATTGTTTGTGATTTACGCCTTCAGGAAACAGAATGAAGTTTTTTATTACCTTCTTCCCCAGTTTATGAAGATATAAAAACTGTTTGAATAATAAACACAAGTGATTTGGGGATCTGAATAATCCCTGGAACTCCTTCCTGATACTGTGGTGTGAATTGTGTCTTCATTTTTCCCATGCCTCTACGCAGGTAAGAAATGTTTTTGGTTGGGGCTGGTCCCCAAAAGTCTTGTTTGCTGGTAGAGATTAGAAAGTTCACACTTTAGGTTGTCATCTATGGAGTACGCAGGCCATTTGTTTGTGTAAAGGCAGGTAAGGTTAGGAATCTGTAAGCAAAGCAGAGGATTTAGGATCTGTAAAAGACAAAATGGGGGAAGTTGCATGGATAGTTTTTGAGGGCTTGTTTCACATGGCTAAGAATGTAAGAACAGTGAAAATGGTGAAAACACAAGAGCAACTAAACAGATATCTCTGAAATTGCACGTGGGTTGGTAATCAAGCCAAACTGACTTCAAGTCCTACTGGCTCAGGAATCGGAAGCTAGGACCACTCCAAGAAATCTGAACAACAGTGGTAGCAATGCAAGAAGACCACTTCCGAGTGGCCGGAGAGAAAAAAGCAAACAAACTAACAAAGACCAAAAATCAAAACAGCACGATAGGACCACTTCCAAGTGGCCCGAGGGGCGGGGAGAATCTGATCAGCATGAGAGAACCACTTCCAAATGGTCTGCTCATGTTCTTTAGGTATGGGAAGCAACCAGAGGTGAATGTGAGTGAGAACTGACTTGGAGAAAGAAACCTTACCATTTGCAGTGATGGAACACACACAGGATGTTGAAAAGTGGTCCTAGCTCATGGTCCCTATGTGTCTTCAGCTGGCCTGCCCGCGGACAGTTATGTGGAGAAAGCCTGGCAGAGTCATGCACCAATGTTATTGTTTATAAACATATGGTGAATGGGAAGGCTGGTTCCACGAGGGACAGGTGGTCCCACTAGGGGCAGCTGTGAGCCACCTGAGACCTCCCAGGGACTAAGATGGTTCACCTGAGGCTTTTGCAGTTCCCCTCAGGCCTTGGCAGGTTTCTTTGGCGAGTGTGAGACCAAGGCAGATGAGAGACAGACAGATATATCATACACAGAAAGATTTTGGGTATAGAGATTTTTTTATTGGGTTATGGATGGGAAAGGGAACAGGGAAAGAAGAAATAAGGAGAAAGGAGAGAGGGAAAAAGAGAGAAAGGAGAGTAAGGGGGAAGAAGTTATCTCTTCAGAAGTGGGATGGGAAGGGAGAGAGTGAGAGCAAGCTGGAGAGGAGGCTGGGGGATCAGCTTGCTTCAGCAGAATGAAGGGTACAAGTGGACAGAGCTTGTCTCTTAAAGGGACAGGGCATCCAGGTGACAGGGAAGGTCAGCAAAATAATAACACCGCCTGTCAAATATTTTTCCCATCTCCAGTAAACACAGCAGATATTGAATATCTATTTTTCCAGATACTTGACAGAGTGATCAGTGAAACTCCTGTCCCTTTCCCATCTCCACAAACATTAACAAAACAGTTAGACTCATAGGCAAATATGTTTGTTGAGCTAACTTCTTTGGGATTTAGAGTGATTTATTACTATATAATACACACAATGGAATAAAATAACTGATCTGAAAGGAATAACTATACTGTGATTATCAGTAGCAATACCCAGGAAGACAGAAGACATATTGTGTACCCAGAAAAAAAAAGAAAGAAAGAAAAAAGAAGCTAGTGGATTAACTGGAGTTGAATAAATTGTTTAGAAAATTCAGAAAAAAAAAACAGCAATTTTGGAGTGCTAAAATGATTATACTATAGTTGTGTTTATAAAAACATTGCTTTAATGGATGCTTAGATTCATCCAAAGCAAACTTCTTTCATGATTGGATAAGATGATACTATGGAAGAATCTAGGTTGCACTTAATTACCAATTGAGACATTCAGAGGAATAGTTTACAACTAATCCCAACTTTTTAAGGTTGCTATACATACTCTTAAGTTGAAATAAAAGCTTACTGTATCTTAATGAGAATATACAAGTAAAGTTGACCCTGAATTCCAGTATAATCTTAGAAAAGAGTAAGGAAGAGACCCTCAAAAACAAGTTTGCTAGTTTATATTTTAGTATAGAATACATATAAAGTATGAGGAATTGAAAATTGTAGCCAAATACTTCAGGTGTTGCTCCAAGTTCAAATATCACTCTTCAATAGTTTTACAGAACTTACCTCTCCATCAACAATTTTTATGACATTATTCTATTATTTAATTTGAAAAAAGAGATGAACTCTATCTTGAAACATAAATGCTTGGAAATTCTTTTCATTATTAATTTTGATATAGGACATAAATATTTTCTCTTCTACATGCGTAATAATTAAAATGTATGTATGGATTTGTTGTTTATGTCATTGTAATCTTCTCTTAGTAAATACAATATGATTTTAAGCTAAATTTACTCATGTAGAAATAGTTGTGTGAGTATTATAACACACAAATTTTTTGGAATTTTAATCCCATATCCCTGGACATTGTGCTTAATAAAATTCTTTGTATATTTGATACTTTCTCTGCCCTGGAAAAATAATTTATATTCTGAGCAGAGGAATGATTTTCTACTTTGATTTGTTATTTACTCAAATATATTCCCTGGGTATTTTTGAACCATGTTTAAATCAAGCAAAAACAATACAAAAGAAAGTGGTACACTATGCTTCTCCCTCTAGAGTTTAGATCTCCAATTCTAATATATACATATCAAATGTTCATTATTTTATATATTCATGTTAAATCACATTATTTGTATACTTATCCATACATACATACATACAGAATCACATGGCATATACATAATCAAGGAAACATATTTAAGTGAAAAATTTCTTACTACTATGTGTTGTTCTGAACAGTTTTTTTTTTACTAAGAACATAATCAATACAGAAACTTTATCCTAAGAGTCTTCAGATTTTTCAAATTTTAAAAGGCACCTTTGAATTTGCACACATGATCGATATGGGTACCCAAGAGCACAGTACTTTGGTTCCTCATAGATTCTGTATGACATCATTTCAAAGTTTTCCTATAATTCATTTGAGAAATATATCCTGAAGACATGCTAGACCGGTTTTCCTGAACTGTGTACATTATGAGTTCTGTGGTAATAGTACTAAATTTAAAAACTTTCATGAATGGAAAAGTAAATGATTTGCAGTTAAAAGAAACTAGGTTTCCACTGTTGTTAATGTTTAAATGAACACTATGTTTCCTTTACGTTTTAATCTTTATGATGAAGAAATTTCAATGGCAAGGTGTTTTTCTTTACATTTTTTCTCATTTTTATGTATATGTTTACAAAACAATATAATTAATAAAGAAAAATATTTGTCTAAATGTAGTCTGAGAATCTCGATTTAAAATGATGATTTTTGAACTATTTCAATCGTTTTCAATAATTTATTTCCATAGAAAACTATATTATCCACAACTTCCTCTGAGGCTGGCTTTAATGAGCATCCAATGATTATGTGCTCTCTGGGTTCTCAGGTGAAGAAGCAAATTATCAACCTGATTTGTATCTGTGGCTGTGTTCTGAAACTTTTTCCCAGTCACAGTTTTGTTTGTCCATAGTATTTCTCTATGATAAGAGGACTACATAAACACATGCTTTTCAGTCATGTCTCTGACCTTAGATTTCAGCTTTATATACAAAGTGGTGAATAAAAAAATCTGAAATAGGACTATTACTGTATATCTCTTTCCAATTAACAGGATTTGATCATTTTTGGCACGTCTTTTAAGTTTTCATATATATTATATTTGTGAAAACGAAAGCTATTTTAGATATAATTTAATGAATCTTCAATATTCAGCACTGTTTTCTGAGAAATATGACATATTACACAAAATTAAAATTATATTATCCTGATAAAATGTGTTTTTAATGAAATAAATTACAATAAATGAGTGAAACCCACTATATTACTTTGATAATTTCTGTCATGTATAATCAAAGTCATCAAATTCCTACATTTCTCTTCTCAGTACAATCATCCTAGATCCATTGGTTTTTTAACATTGTCATTGACTTTTCAACTGGGTGTGGAGTTTTCTACAATATACACCATTAGCATCTTTATGTCGTTTGGGTTGAATTAAAACTCTATCACTTTAGGCAGCATACAAAAATGAGTTTTCTCAATGCTATAAACACTACCTGACAAAAATCACCTTAAGGGAGGAGATTATTGATCTGGTCCATGTTTAAAGGATGCTGTCCATCAAAGTGAATAAGGCATAGTGGCTTCTCATATTGAATTCACTACCAGGAAGTAAAGAAACTGATTTTTTCTTCATCTGGCTTCATCATTTTCTTTCATTTTTGTAAGTTTCTAGGCCACGCTGTGGTGTTGTTCACATTCACATAGTACTTTCCTTCTAAGAAAAATTTTATTTTATTTTTCCTTTGCCTCCTTGGATAGATGTGCTGAAAGATACCAACATGGATGTTTATTGAAGCACTATTCACATTATTGAACTAATGTCATCCGATTAGGTTCCCCCATCATTTGAATGGACAAAGAAAATGAGTTCTATATACAAAATGGAAAGATGTATTCTTACTATAGGAAGAAATTAGATCAATTGTTGGAAAATATTCAACTAGAGATAATTGCATATGTTCTCTCACTGTATGTCATATAATTTTTGCAGAAACAAAAAAAATGATGCTGTTTAAGAATACTATGACATGGAGGTAGAAAGGAGCCCAGGGGACATAAGGAGATTGTCAAGAGGAGGAAGGAGAAGAGACTAAAGAGAAGCAAAGTGAAGGATGGAGATGGTGAAAGTACGTGATATGCTTTTAAAAATTGGCTGCACTGGCTTTTTCATGACTATAACAACTTAGTTATATGTTGGCTAGAACATCTGTGAATATGGATCTAGCGAATCATAAATCATAACATGACACCATGCCCAAAGTTTGGAAGGCCCTGGATATGAAATCTCTGTATACACTGTATCTCTTTGTGAGTATGTATGAAAACACTCACAAAAGCAGACCAATGGGTGCTCATTCTGTGTGAGAATAGATCCAAACTGGTTGATACGGAATATTCAAATAGACCACCGTGGTGATATTTTGTCTTTGCTGCATCAAATAATGCTTGCCTGAATATCACAGTGTAGAGCTAACTACACTACTTAGCCATAGAGTCCAGGCAGTGTTCGTGCACGCTTTTATTCCCAATACTTAGGAGGCAGAGGCACACAGTTCTCTGTGAGTTCAAGGCTTCCCTTGACTGAGCAATTCTCAAAGAGAAACAGTGCCAGGTGATGGCAGCTCATACCTTTAATTCCAGTACTTGGAAGTCACAAACCTTTAATTCCAACACTAAACAGGTGGAGACAGAAGTGATATAGCCGGGAGGAAAGAGGAATATAAAGTGGGAGGAGACAGGAGCTCACCACATTCATTCTGAGTACTCCTAAAAATAGGCTCACCTATTTAGTCTGAGAATTTAGAAAATGTAAGAACTAGTGGTTGGCTTCTCTTCTCTAATCATTAAGCATTTACCCCCACATGAGACTTGAAGTTTTTATTTTTAAGACCAATTAGCAATTATGCAACAGACCACTATTAGTTTATAATTCTTACCTCCTGCCCCTCAAAGCCAACCTAGTCATTTCACCATACAACATTCATTTATTACATATCTATAAGTCTTGAAAGTAATAAAAATCTGAGCATCCTTTAAAACAAGAAATTAAAAAATTTCTTTGAAACTCAAGACAATGACTTCCTAATGTCTTCTTGAAGGTAATCTTATTCAACCATGTACTGTGTATGTCTTTGCTTTCTGGAACCTTAGTGGAAGCCTCAATGACCACATAGCTAAAAAGCTAGTATTTCACAGAAAATAATACAAACATCTTTTGCAAGCTTGAGATGTACCTTAGCTTCTTGGAATATAACTGCTGTGGTTGCAATGTGCTTTCAAGGAAACCTTCGGGAGATGCTTTTCTATGTTGTCCTATTTCTGCACCATATTATTTTGGACCTCCTTCTTCAAACTCAGTCTTTTGGAATAAATTTGCATTAGTAAACACTAGCCTGTCTGTGCCCTAACTAGGCCTTCTGTGTGTGAATGCAAGTAGTGAATCTTGGTCTGTTTTTGGAGCCACTAACAGTGGTATTAAGATCTATCCCTGGAACATGGGCTGGTTTTTTGGAATCCATTCACTATGATAGAATGTCTTACGTAGGCTTGATTTGGTGGGCAGGAGCTTGGTCTTGACTCAAGTTGACATGGCAGACTCTGTTGACTCCCCATAGGAGGCCTTACCCATTCTGAGGAGTGGATGGTTGGGTTGGGGGCTCTTGGAGGAGGATGTGAGGGCAGGAGCAGGAAGAGAGAAGAAAGAGGAAATTGTCATTGGTATGTAAAATAATTTTAAAAGTTAAAATAAAAGAAATAAAAATATGCTATCTTTAAAGATTTTTTTTTTTTTTTTGAGACAGGGTTTTGAAGACTCTCCTTGTTCTAGTTCTCTAGTTCTTTTGGGGAGAACATTGGTGGCTCATGCCTTCAATTCCAGCAATCAGGAGGCCCAGGTAGGGGATCTCTGTGAGTTCAAGGTCAGTCTCCTTACAGATCAAGTTCCAGGACAGACTTCAAAACTACAGAAAGAAACACTGTCTTGACAAACAAAAATGAAAGCAAACAAGCAAAGAAAAAAGATATTTTAGACAAGGATCACAATGATCATTATATAAAAATTAAAAATATTTTTAAATTTTATTATTATTAATATTATGAGAATGTGAATGTTGGTTTGTGATATTGTATATGTGGTGTGTGTGTGTGTGTGTGCATGTGAGTGCTCAAAAGACAATTTTGTGGCTTTTGCTATTTTCTTTCACCTTTACACGAGTCATAGAGATTATACATGCATCAACAGGATTGAACAGGGAGTACCTTTATCACATGAGATATCTTACAGGCCACTCTACTTGTTCCCTTCATTTTGAGTCATTTATACAGATATGTAAATATTGACACAAGTATATAAATAGTAATTTAAAGAGCTGTCTTCAATTTTACCGAACATGTCTTCCAAAATATAACTTTCACTCTAATTTGAGAAATAAGAATTATATAATAAGCCAATTATAGAGATTCAATGACACTGTAAAAAATATTGATATAGCAATTATGCATATATATTGAAGGAATTTGAAAGAAAAGGTACTTAATTGAAAATGGATCTGATCCCACCCTTTCTCCCATTTTTGTATCCATGTAACATGTTGACAGATTTATTATACTAGAAAACTTTTCTAACTGAAGGTTTGATATGTGACAGATTTTTATATCTCTAATCAAAATACAATTTTGTCCTTATGACCTTGATTACTTTATCCGACTCTTTTCAGCTTTTCCTCTTAACTGAAAAGTGAAACCAAAGTAGAACCTTGGTGCCAAACAGATGCTTCCTTTGGCTGAAATTGTCTTGGGTAAATTATAAAATAATAATTAATATCTCAGAGTCAGTGCCCAGAAATTATGCAGGCATATCCATTACCTCTGTATATAAACAGAATCAGTTTTCATTAAATATGCTAATTCTACCCAGGCTCATTATCAAAGCTTTTCCAATGCCTGACTAGGCATTCTGCCTTATTTTCCAAATCAAACCAAACAATTTTTCATTATTTGTTTTGATTATCTTCAATATGGCCAAACCTAATTGTGTTGAGAACAGGTGCATTTGTGTTGCTAACGGAACAAAAATAACAGTTTGAATATGAGCCGTGTGTGTGCCATGTGGTGCAATTATTTCATAAGGACACACAGTGGGAAGGAGTCTGCTAATAACTCTCTTGCTTAATATAATTATAGGCCAAATGGAGAATAAAAAGGGAGCAGAGGAATTATAGATCATAATTTCCAGTGGCATCTTCCAGATGAATCAATAGATGAAAATAATTGTATTCAAAAATTTTAAGGGAAATCAAAATTAATTACCTCAAATATATTTCTGCAACACAATTCCGTTTTTGTAATGTAATATACTTTATCAGAAAAATATAAAACTGGAGTATTTAATTAACAGCATAAATATATTCTACAAAATTTGTTAAAATTCATTTATTTTAAAAATATGAAAGAAACATAACCAAGCAGGTAGCTGACTAAATTTTCTGAACCTATTAATTAGATGTTGGATTTTTTAGAAGATATTTTTGAATTATAACAGCAGTCACTTTATCATATTTATTAGCAAGACTATAGTAATGCTAAATGATTGACAGTTTATTTAATACTTTACATAAGTTGACACTATTTTCCATTTCTTAAAAATGAAGCATCAAAGATTACCCAAACAAATCATATTCCAATTCAAGGGCTTGCTAGAAGTCTCTAGCAAGGCATTTCAATACATTTCTCTAAGCATTAACGTATCAGCTTTCCATTTTATAGAATGGTATTCAGTAGTATTGAGCAATCTTTCAGATTATTAAATATCACATGTTAATAAGCCGAGAAGTCTTGTTGAGTTGTGAATATTTTATAAATGATATTTTTAATCTCTTTCGTTGTTAGTTCTAAATATTTTTACTAGAAAAGATCATTGCAACATATGTTCGATGAATTACAATGAATCATCACTTAGGGCATAATAACAAATCACATTTAAATCTTAATTATGGATGAATAATAGACACAGAGATGATTAAATATCTGAAGAGACTAGGCATTTTAAATGTCCATCTCTCCATCTATTTCAATGTTCTCTCATACATACAAATGACATATCTTGCCACTAAAGTGTTTGAACTATTTTTATTTTTTTATATGATTTATTTGGTATTTCAAGCTTGGAATGAACAAGATGACATCATAAAATTACTAAAAGGATGATATAAGTCTTTTTGCTGCATAAACACATAGGTGTGCACAGTACATTTAAATATATGTACAATGCAACCTTGTTTGCTTGCCGTTGTTACTTAATAATTTAGCAAAAATAATATTCTAACTTACTCAGGATTTCATATGTTGTATTTAACGTCTCAAAAACCTCACTTTGTATCTGCAAACATTAGTAATAGCTTACTTTTAATGATAGTATTTGTTTTCGCTTGTTTGCCTATACATTTGCAAATCTATCTGCATACGCCAGAGAGGTCATTTGATTTCCTCTTCTATAACTCTTCGCAGATTCCTTTGAATTCTCTCTCTCTCTCTCTCTCTCTCTCTCTCTCTCTCTCTCTCTCTCTTTGTCTCTCTCTCTCTGAACCTAGAACCCCACTTTCTAGTCTAGGTTGGAAACAAGAAGCCACTCCACCTACATGCACCCTTGTTGCTGTGGTTTCAGGTGTTCGTTGTGATGTCTCCATCTTGATACTGATGCTGAGCAATTTCTCTTAATGGCGATGTTGTCTCTTCAGATCCATATTTTCAATTTTATATATTTTGAAAACTTAAATTTTTTCAACCCATGTGTCACAGTTCTTTGGAAAATCAAATTTCCCAGTAGTATTACTTTTTATTTATTTTTCATTAATATTTATTGAGCTCTACATTTGTCTCTGTTCCCCTCCCTGCCTCTCCCCTCCCCCCTTCAAACCTCCCACAAGGTCCCCATGCTCCCAATTTACTCAGGAGATATTGTCTTTTTAGACTTCCTACTTCCCATGTAGATTAGATCTATGTAAGTCTCTCCTAGGGTCCTCATTGTGGTCTAAGTTCTCTGGGATTGTGGTTTGTAGGCAGGTTTTCTTTTCTTTATGTTTAAAAACCACCTATGAGTAAGTACATGTGATAATTTTCTTTTTGTGTCTGGGTTACCTCACTCAAAATAATGTTTTCTAGCTCCATTCATTTTTCCGAAAAAATTCATGATGTCATTTTTTTTCTGCTGTGTAGTACTCCATTGTGTAAATGTACCACATTTTCCTTATCCATTCTTCAGTTGAGCAGCATTTAGGTTGTTTCCAGGTTCTGGCTATGACAAACAAAGCTGCTATGAACATAGTTGAGCACATGTCCTTGTAGTACGGTTGAGCATCCTTTGGATATATACCCAAAAGTGGTATTACTGGGTCTTGAGGAAGGTTGTTTCCTAATTTTCTGAGAAATCACCCCACTGACATCTAAAGGGGCTGTACCAGCTTGCATTCCCACAAGCAATGCAGAAGTGTTCCCTTTTCCCCACAACCTCTCCAGCATAAGTTGTCATCAGTGTTTTTGATCTTGGCCATTCTTTCAGGTGTAAGATGGAATCTCAGAGTTGTTTTGATTTGCATTTCTCTGATGATGCTAGTAGTATTTTTTAAATAAGTAAAGTTATTAGAAATGGAAAGTTTTATTTCCTTTTTAAGTTCATTATTAAGTTTACTCTTAAATTGAGAGCATATTTATATTTCAAGTATAGACTAGTATTTCATACAACATGTATGACTACTAATGTGTCACTAAATATATATTCTGAAGGCACAATTACACTGAATATCTTTTCATAAAAGAAAAATATGACAAAAGATTTTCTGATATGATTATTAAAATTATACAGATACCAAAGTTAAAAATTTATTACCTCAAATTTTACAATAAGGTATTTTCCCAACCTCCAAATGATACTGTGGTAGAGTACACCAAACCCAATGACAATATACAGGGTTTGAAATGAATACGTGTAATAACTTTGCTCAATTGACATCCATTGGGAAGATCTCCAGGAAATTTGAACTTAAGTATAATAGATTTTATGAACTTTTTTCTTCAAAAGAAGTTGTCCTAACACAGATGTAAGCTGCATTATATTGTATTGTTAAGAAATGGCAGTTGAAATTTTAAACAATAAAATATCTTTGTAACTCTTGTTGAATGTTTACCAGGCATTTAGAATTCGAAAATGATAAACAATGAATTAGGAAATCTTCTCTTTTGCATAATTTCAGGGTCTTTATTTAGGTCTGAGGAATATATAACTGATATCAGAAAGCAATAAATGTTTATGTGCAGATCATATAAGTTTGCATGACAGATCTGAACTGAGTTTGGTATCATTATTATCTACAAGATGGTAGTGGGAAAGAATACACAAAATTCAATATATATTGAGATATTGGTATGAAATGATGAAAAAAAAGAGGAAAAATTGAAAAAGAATAACAAAATGAAAAATTTACACTTGCAATTGTATCATTAGTTAATGACAATCTCAATAAAGTACTAAGAATTCCTAATCATATATTTCAGTCACTCAGACAATTCACAATATAACCAAACACTACAATGAAACACACTTATTTTCTGAATTCTTTGTGTATTTAGTCCACATAATGGAGAAACTATTTTTTGAGAAATTATTGAGAAACGGCTAAGTGTCCTCAACTTCAACCACAAAGAAATCAGAGTAGGTAAATGAATAATTGGAGGCCATCTTGGTCTGTGACATGAGACTATACTAGTGAAGAAATGAATGAATGAATGAATGGATGGATGGATGGATGGATGGATAAATAATCAAACAAACAAATAAATAAAGTCGTGGGAAATTTAAGATGAGAAAATACTGTATTTCAAAGTCTAGACAAAGAAAAATGTACTTTGCCTGAAGAGTGTTATTATGGAAAACTAGATATCCATATCAGCTTTAGTGTAGTAATTTTGCTTTCACTCTTTTGCTCTCATTCTTTTTTAAAACTTTTATTCTTTTTTAAAAAGAAAACAAACTATCTTTTCTCATTATACATACCAATCCAAACTCCCAC
>NW_026067914.1:12161749-12191533 GCF_014885135.2 Alexandromys fortis | reverse complement strand
AAAAAAAAAAAAAAAAAAAAAAAAAAAAAAAAGACAATGATTGGTTGAAAATGCAAGAGTGGAGACATAAAAATAGAATCATTTACCAAAGCCTAATTGACTCTTCTGCATGACAAAGTCAAGTAATGTTTGGGTCTCCTTCAAAAACAATATACATTTGAGACTGAGAACATGAAGGCAATGATTGGACTTTAATTCATTGCCATGTAAAATGGGGCTTAATTATTTCATGACAATGAGAGGCTAGAGATTTTTGGATTGGTGCAGAATGAATGCGAATACATGAGTAATTAAAAATCAGTCTCCCTGAAGTACTTGCATTTGTGTCTAAATAACCTTTTATCCATCCTTTTCTTCACTTGAGAATTATTAATTAAACAATGCTCTGCTTAATCATTGGATTTGGAATCATCCTGGAGACTCATACCTGTGAATTTGTAGGAAAGTTTAACTAGAACGGAAAAATCTACCCAGAATGAGAGCTATAAATGTTACAGAACAGGGTTTCAGCCTGAATAAAAAAAGAAAAGGTAGAAGAGAAGCCAAGCACAGGAATTCATTATTCTTGGCTACCTGATTATAGATAGAGTGTGATCACATGTCTCAAGCTCCTGCCTGCATCCTTTCGTTGTCATGATGGACTTTATCCTCTAAGCAGGAGGAAAAACAATGTCTGTCTTTAAGCTGTTTTTGTCATGCTTTTGTCATAACAATTGACAGATACAAGATAACTAAAATACGCAGGTATCATGCCCTCTCTAATAGAGATTCTAGTCGGGAGAAGTCGATTAAGGAGCCGAGCATTTGGTTCCTCTCTCAACATGAATGGGAACCAGAAATTAGTGGCTTGTAACCAAGACAGGCACGATTTCGTCCAGCACTTCTCCCAGATTGTCAAAGTGCTGACTGAGGACGATCTAGGCCACCCAGAGACAGGCCAGGTGGTGCCAATACCTGGCTTAAGGAGGTCCTAGAGTGCAATGCCGTGGGAGGCAAGTACAATCCGGGTTTGACTGTGGGCTTCAAGCATTCCGGGAGCTGGTGGAGCCAAGGAAACAGGAGGCCGAGAGTCTTCAGGGGGCCCTGACTGTGGGCTGGTGTGTAGAACTGCTCCAGGCTTTCCTTCTTGCGTCAGATGACATCATAGATTCCGTTCTCACTCGCCGTGGACAAAACTGCAGGTAGGGGAAGCCAGGCATAGGCATGGATGCTGTCAATGAAGCTCTGCTTCTGGAAGCCTGCATCTACTGCCTGCTGAAGTTCTACTGCATGGAGAACCTAAACCTGATGGAGCTCTTTCTGCAGAGTTCCTATCAGACAGAGATCGGGCAAACCCTTGACCTCATGAGCGCACCCCAGGGCCATGTGAATCTTGGTGGATATACCGAAAAGAGGTACAAATCTTTTGTCAAGTATAAGACAGCTTTCTATTTTGTCTACCTGCCTGTTGCAGCTGCCATGCGCATGGCAGGCATTGATGGGGAGAAGGAACATGCCAATGCCATGAAGATCCCGCAGGAGATGGGCGAGTTCTTTCTGATTCAGGATGACCACCTTGATGATCTCTTTGGTGACCCCAGTGTGACTGGAAAGTTCAGCACGGACATCCAGGACGACAAATGGAGCTGTCTGGTGTTTCAGTGTCTGCTACGAGCCACTCTGCAACAGCGTCAGATCTTACAGGAGAATTTTGAGCGGACGGACCCAGAGAAGGTGGCACAGGTGAAAGCAATGTATAAAGTGCTGGAACTGCCAGCTGTGTTCTTAAAGTACGAGGAAGACAGTAACAGCCGCCTCAAGAGCCTCCTAGAACAGTACTCTGTGCCCCTGCCCCCAGGCATCTTCCTGGAACTAGCAAAGAAGATCTACATGTGTAAAAGTGACCTCGAGATTGCAAAGGCTTTGAGAGTCCATTTGCCAGGCTTTCTCGGAGGTGGAGTGTAGACTAAGGAAACCGTCAGGGGAGGGGGCTTGAAGAGGAGTTCCAGACCAGTATTCCAAAGATGGGTGCCAGGGGCTAAGATGAGGCCCCTGATTATAATATTCCAGATTCTTTGTATAAAGGGGTTTTAGGGAGCTGGGGTGATGCTTTCGACCAAATAAAAAGTTTGTGGTTAAAGGTAATTTGGAATGCTTATGAAATTCATACTTAGTTTGTTTTTGCATCCACTTACTAAAATTAAGGCTGTATCATATATCCAGTGATGTCTTCTTTTTTTCATAGGCATATGCATGTATGTGTAACTGATCCTCCCTTCAGTCCTCTGCTTTTTCCATTCAGAATTATGCATTCGTAGTGCAGCAGCAATAAGAAACCAAATGGAAATAAAAACATTTGAGGGATGGAGAGATGGCTCAGTGGTTAAGAGCACTGGCTGCTCTTCCAGAGGTCCTGAGTTCAATCCCTAGAAACCACATGGTGGCTCACAACCATCCGTAATGAGATCTGGTGCCCTCTTCTGGCGTGCAGGAATACTTGGTGGCTGAATGTTCTATACATAATACATTTTCAACAGTTAAGATTCTAAATCTTGTAGAATTCTTTTAAATCAACCTCTTAATTTTGAAATTCAAAATCTTATGAAAAATCTGTGGATTTTATGTGTGTTACACTGGGATTTGATATATAGAAAGCAGCCAATAAAAATCTAACAAAATAATATGTTTTGAAAGAAAGGTCAAAAGCAATTGAAATGATTTAAAAACCTCTGTGATGTATCTCATAACACAAAAAGCCCGACAATTGGATAAAGTATAGAGATTGAGAGACCTTGGGACACTGAGTCTTAAATGGATTACATTAATTGTCTCACTGAAGGACAGAGGCAGCCTGGCAAAGGAGGAGGCAGGAAGATGGTACAAATCGGGGGTGGTGGAGGACACTAAGAAAATAAATGCTCAAAGTACAACAGGAGTGACACATTTACAAAATCACAGAGACTCTGGAAGCATGTACAGGGCCAGCATGAGTCTACACCATACTGGGAAAAACTGAAAATAAAAAAAGAGAAAACATGAAAATAAATTTTAAAAATACCATATAAAAAAGAAAGAAAGCTAGGAAAGAAGGAAGAATGGGAGGGAGAAAGGGATAGAGGATGAAAGGGAGGAAGAGAGAGAGGGAGAGAAGGAAGAAAGATTTCAATAAAAAAGGAGTAAATCTTAATTTTTAGACCACCATAAGGCATAACCTTATGTTCTGTGTTTGTTTGTATCTTGGATTATTTTCCACTTGATGGAAGAACATATCAAAATTCAAACGATTCTTTGAACTGAACGTCACAGAATTGCATCAGAATATTTCTGTTACTAAAGAAAAAGTGCTCTCACATGTGGTGAATTATCTGCATTATCCACCAGAATGTGAAATCATTAAGTTTGTAATATATATTCACCCACACTCAGGATAACTCTATCAAGCTAGTACTCAACGCTCAACTTACTGCTTTCACTGCTAATGATTTTCAGGTGAAATGAAATGCCTTGCTTAGCATTAGAAACCTCAACCTGGAGGGCAATGGATTTAAGACAGTGCCTGTACAAACAAACTCTCTGGGGGGTGTGCACAGTATGTGTAAAATATACATGAAGGAAACTCACAGTTTGAGCAGATTCTGTTGATATATTTACCATCACACACACACACACACACACACACACAATCTAAAATGCACTGAGAGTTTCTAAAGATTTCGTAGTTTCATCATGTAATCATTCTTCGTTACACTTTCAGTCAACATTATTCTCCAGGTATGCTTTTCTTTATGACATAAGACAATATGTCATTTTGTGGATGTTAAACATCAAAGATGCTCTGGATTCCCTTCCTTGTGGATTCTGAACCATTGTCATTTTCTGTGCCATCACAGAATATGTTCCTATAACATTGTAATTCATGGCCAAGTTGGCAGGATTATTTATTTATAACCTTCGATGAAGAAATAATTTGTATAATTTTTATAGCACTCATTAAAAGTGACATATGTTGGCAAATTACTTTCCTAAATTACAAGAACCATTTATTTGTATCCATTTCCCTGGTGTAACGTACCTACTGCAATCTTTCTGTTTTTCTACTTTGACTTTTTAAAATTTTATTGTAACAGTTTAGCACCTTATGAAGATCTGCTGCGTTTTCTATTCTCTCCTAGGTATATTTTTGTGTTCTGTTCTATACAAGATGTGCAAACTTACCCATATTCTACAAATTTTTGCTTTTACTCTCATTTTATTGGTTAGTTTCTTTGCAAAGTATATTACTATTTCAGGTAGGAGTTCTGCTTTAATTCAGGTAAAAAATTCATCATTGCCTGAAGGATTTAGTGAAGTCATTTCTAAAATTTCAATTTAAATACTAATCATCAAATTTGTTATAATATTTACACTTTTACCTTTGTATCTGAAGTAAGAAAGTAATAAACAATTTATTATGTTGACTTAATATGGTTTAGTGTGCTAATATTTTTAAATTTTCTCTTTGTTTCAGCTCTGTGTTGGTTAGGCATTAAATGTTCTTCCATACGAGTTACAATGTCAACATAGGATCAACATACATTTGAATTAATAGCGTTTTCTTCTTTTATTCTAAGGCGCTTATATTTTCTGAAATATTTTTATTTCTACATACACATTACATCCAAGTATCTGATGTCATTATATTCTCCAACATCTGTATTAGTTAGGGAATTTTTATTAATTAGCCTTAATATTCTACTCATGTAAGTAATTTAATGCTACTTGTTAAATTGGAATTTTTATTATATTTATTTGGAAACATTTTGCATTATATCCCTTTTACTCACATTTTTAGAACAGTGTGTATATATAATTTGTTATATTCTAGATATTTTTTAAAAGTATAAGTTTCCCTGTTGTTCTGTTAATTGTACTGCCAAAGGCTATTTTCTTTCTGTCATTGTGTGTTTTATTTTGTTTTATATTCACACCATTAATTTGCAAACCTTCTTAAAGAGAAAAAGATACTGCCATGTAGAGTCTTTAAAGTATACAACTGTTGGATGAGTCTGCATAAATCTCAATTCAAAATAGACAAAAGAATTAAATGCCATTAATTAAGTTCTATGAACACCACAGGAAAACATAAAGGTAATTTTCAAGCCTTAGCAATGGACAGCTATTTTCTGGGAAAGACTCCAGAAACAGAGACAAGAACAAATATTGGTAAATAGGATTGTCAACAAAAGAAAGCAAACCAAACATACTATCCCTTTTGCAAAGCATAGGAAGCAAGAGCAAAAGCTTTCAGAATGTTAGGAAACATCTGTAACTCTATATGTGACAATTTTTATGAGTATTTAGAGTAAAGAGAGCATTTAAAACAAGGATGTTGGCACTGTAAAACTGTATAGCCAGTATGGAAAACTGTGAAGAGACTGAACAGAACTATAAGGTTAATCTGTAAATGGTACAATATATGGCTTCTCCTGTTCACACTGATAGGTGAGCTGGTGTTGATGTCATTCTGATCTTGTTCAGGAAACATTAGAGTGGAGACTTCACTGGTACATGCTCCTTGTCGTTATCTACAGAAAAAGCAAAGACGTTAACGGCTCTTGAGAGAGGGAACACTCTTTGCCTCCAATGATGAAAGCACTCATACATAGTCTGATATAAATGGCCAGCACTGCGCACATACACACAAACACTGTAATAGGGAAAGTTCATAAATTTGGGAGCAGAAAGGGAAGAAGTGAGAAGGGCAGGACAAATAGACGTTGCAGTGTTCCTGTGCAGCTTAAAATATTTTCCTGCTGTGTAGCTTCCATGCTTACAAAAATACTAATCAAGCTGCCTATGGAGGGACTCAATTAAACAGTCCTCTGTAACTAATCTACCAGTGAAACACCACAAAGACGAGCATGGCAAGATACCTGAAAAGGTGCAATAAGGGCCACTCACGGCTGTGGCACCCAACCACTATATAATTGAACTTTAGAGCCACATAATAGGAGGTAAATCATTCCTAATACTGAATGAAACTCAGCCAGCTTTCCGTGGCTAGAGAGGCAATTATCTTATAAAAGAACCTAATCCTGCATTTTGTATAGACCAACACAAAAAAACCATATTGCATTCTAAATATTATCTTTGTACTCACAAATACGTGTAGCTAGCACTCTTTATCCATGACTCCTCTTTGCAGAAAACAGTGGCTATCACATGCATGCTTGGACACACACACAAAAGAAAAAGTACAAATTAAACAAACTGTGGAAAGTTCAGTCCCGCTGGATATATCACAGCTCAATTAATAGCACTGCAACCTGAAGAAGAGGGAACAAGAAGATAGTACAATATAGAGTATTAGGAAATCTCCTGAGTATAATCTCTATTAGAAATAGTTGCATAAACAAGACTGGAACAATGAAAAGATGAATGGAAATATTAACGTAGAAGAGGAAATATTCATTTGAGTACACATTGCTTTACTAAATCATGTAATTTAATTAAAACAACACTGCAAGTGAATTTCAGCCGTTTGCCTTCTGAACAGGTTCAACTCGAAAGGAAGGGTTATAACTGAGTTTAATGTGGAAAAGCCATGTTGTTTATATGTATTGAAATAGAGAGGGAATAATGTTTACCTTTCAATGAGTCAATTAACAATAGAGAACAATGTGTTTTTTCATAGTTTAATATTTATTACATTAATTATATTGTTAAATCTTTATGTCTTGAGGAGTTAATTTTACTATTTGGTGTAAATGTAAAGAGTAATCATATCTTACGGTTTTATCATTTTGCTTACACTCTTGTTGTTCCCCTTCATCGAGGAGTATTTTGCATATTTGAAGACAATTGTGATGGAAAGAGCCTTCACTACCTGGTTCACATTTATGGCATCGTTTTAGTCTATGAGATTTTTTTTCACATATTTGATAATATCATTAAAAATTCAGACGTTAACCTCACTTACTCCATTGATAAACTTTCCTATACTGTGAGTCATACTACATTTGAAAAATGAATCAGCAAATACATATTTACACATTCCTACTCATAGGACTTTTCTGCAGTATGCTTCTTGAAATATTCCCAATGAATCTGGAAAACCAATTACTTGCAAACCTGAATCATATTCAACAAGTCCATTCAATGTGGGGACTACTATATAACTTCTAATTGTTTTGTGGTACATTTCTTCTTTCCATATACCTATACTCTTAGGGCTTGTTTCCAGAGTGACATATGATACCCCTATTAAAGGAAGAAGGACAAATAAAATGTTTCCACATTGCATTCACACTGTTTGAATTTCTGGTCCACATAGACATGTTGTAGGGGAAAATGAGAGCAAGAATGGGTAGTATAAACATTAACCATCCTGGATTATTCCCTCCTAGTTGGAAGCTGATCCTTAGTCAGGTGTCCATTCCTGGCCCATATTGGCATTGTGGCCATCTGAGGAAAAATACAAGCATATCCCCTTCCATGGGTTAGCAGGGGACTGGCAGCTGTCATTGCAGGGAGATAGGGTCTCTCCATCACACCAGGGGCAGAAGTATATTCCTTGGCAGAGATGTCCAGAGCTCAAAGCTGAGCTGAGCCCTTTGTCATCAAAATTTATAAAGTTCATATGGAAAAGGACCATTGTTAAGGACAGATGAGGATCTCTCCTAGTCTCTGATGAGATAGACCTGGCCAAGATCTTCTTAAGAGCTTCGCTGGTCCTCTCCCAAATGACCAACAAAATGATTTATTAAAAACAGAGATTATGTCCTTTGATTCCTCATTTTTTTTTGAAAAAGTTTGGCATAATACAAAAAAAGGTTTTGGATCCTTCATGGATTCTTGCATATACATTAATTAGTGGGGTGGTATTATTATTCTCCTTAAATGTCTCCCACAGCAGGTCTGAAATCAGCAGACAAGTAAGGAGACTCTTCAGGTGTTAATGGCCTTTAGGCATCCTTCTGGCAGGCTTTGACCTGCATGGTTATTATAAATCAAAAGGCTGCAACTGTCTAGTCCCCCACCATGGGCAGCTCTCTGGGAATGAATGAACTTCAAGGGGTGGTAGCCAAAGATGGTTAAGAGCTTGTCTGGGAGGTCAAACAAAGACAGACATAGTCCAGTTGCTGAGCCCTTTTAAGGTGGGGTAACCAAACCTAAGAAAAACTGACTTCTGCTGAGTGCCCTATGTAATAAGTCAAAAGGGGTGTAGATGTAGAAAGTTAAGGCCTACCAGGCCTTAGGAGCCAATCTGGAGACTGCCTAGAGCTGTCAGAGGTCTTGACCATGCCTAGCCAATAAGAAGTGACCAAGCAGTATCTCGAGTGCGTAGTGACAGGGGCTGTCAGAGGATCTGACCATGATCATGAGGAATGAGCATGAGATGTCAACTGTCAGTGGATCAGAATTCCTGAATACTGGGAGGGTATATGAGGTTTTCCCTGTTTTTAAAGAAATGAGTCTGCTGTAAGCCTTCTACCAGACTCTCAGAGTCTGAGATATTGACACCATTCCTTTTCACACCTTCCCCCAAGGAAGTTTTTAGGGCCCAACAACTAAAAGGTTTACACATGGAATATGAGATAATTGTGTGCCCAAAAACTTCTAATAAGAAAATAGTCCATAGTAAAGTTAGTGGAGTTGTTCTGTCTTGGCTAGGTTTAGAGAGAGAGGTTGTTAGAGTCAAAAGGAAGTTGTTGTGGAGAAAGCTTAATTCCTGTACAACATGTCTATGTGAACAATGTGGTTTGCAACACTTAGAAATATCGATCTTGTTGAATTTTGTACCAAAATTCACTTCTTAAGAGGATTTATCCACCAATGCCTTTCAATTTCTACAGAGCTACTTCTATTTAAAAATTGCTGCATCAGAAGTTGAGGGAATCATCAAAATGGGAGTTGATGGAGAGAGGGACAGGGACAAGAAGTTATTTGGTCATTTTGAATTGTATTTATTGCGTCATTTCTTTTTAATGTAGATGTTTAGTCCTGAAGAATCATTCTGGGCTCTTACTTAGGTTGTAGCTTGGTGGTACAGCATTGCCTAGCATGCATGAATCTCTGGTTGAATACCAGCACTACAAAATTGAAAATAATAATAATAGTTCTTTAAAAATTATAACTTTGTACTTGCATTAAAGCATTTGAATTTTTTGATATAAGAACAAGGTTACGTATAATTGAGTTTAATGACCATGTTCAGTACTGTTTAAAACAGCTTAATGATTTTGTTGCATAGGATTCAGGAATAGAATCTCTGACAAGAATGCATATTGTTATTTGATTATGAGTTATGCATGAATCTCTTGAAAAATTATACTAATATAAATTTTATTTATGATTCTTTCTATGGAGAAGAAAATTTCATGATCTGCTTTTACCAGTGTATAAATTATATTAATAAAATTAAATCATCCATATTTACTACAAAAGCCATTTTTCAATGCTTTAAACAACATAATTTATATCAGCTACTATTGGTTTGCCTTTTTATGTTGAGCCCAAATACATTCTTTATATTACACATATTCTCTTGTGTATTCAAAATGTCCTATTAGGTTTGGCATAAGTTACTAAGTAAAAATATATTAGCTTTTTAATTGTGTATAAATTGCTTTTCTCCTACAATTCTAAATAACAAATGAAAGTAATGTTTTTTATGTTATTGTGAAATTTTGTGCTGCTTACTCCACAGCTAAATTAACTCTACAATGATTTATATTATATATGAAAATTTTATTCATGAGCTATAATTATAGCTCATATTAAGTCATTTTCTTAGTTTGTAGTAGGCCTTGGGTTTAATTCCCAAAATTTCCAAAATTTATCTTTATGTGTCATTTTATGCCTGAGGTTAACATGGATGATATAGTAAAGTTTCTATATAATTGCCTGACTCCTAACATGAAAAAATACTGTTGATAATGGTTATTGGCTAAGAAATATTCAATTGTCTACATTTGCTGATTTATCTTGTACTTTTTAAAAAGGATGTATACTTCCCACAATGTATATGAATATACACACAACCATATGAACAAAAACAAAAAATTTCAGTGAAATTCTAAAAATGAATTCCACTGCCTCAGTTTCATACTAGGCAGTGCTGAAGGTGTTTTTCGAAACTAGGATATCATAATTTCTAAATCCTTGTTTAGTTGGAAGAACTGAAGCCTGTTTCTTGCATCTTGTTATATCTAGTATTAGGACATATGCATTTCTAAGCTAAAACAAACAAACCAACAAAACAATGAAAATCGAGGACTGTAACTAAACCTCTCAAGCCATAAGAAACAGAATTTCATCAAATTATAATTGAACATGACCTATTTCCATCTATGTCCATTTGAATGGAATTTATTGAGGTATGAAAGCATAGTGTCCAGCTATGTGAAATCATTTTAGGCTTTTGATTGAGTCACTGAACTTGGATTTCTAAGTATAAGAAGTCATTGCCAAATAAAAGACTGATTGATACCTCTTTACAATACAATTTATATAGAAAGTTACAGGGATTCTTTAAAGTTATTTGCATTCTCAGATCATAGCACAGTATTTAATTCTCCATTTTTGAATATAGATTTTCATTTCTTCATTTAAACTGAATAACAACTCTGTCTTTAAATCTGTATATAGCTCTAGCTAATATTTTCACTTCTATATGTGTTCATACTACACACACACACACACACACACACACACACACACCTAATCCAAACTCATCTTGCCACAAAATAAACTATAACATCAGAAGTAGCAAGATGTTTCTTGATGGAGGAAGGTCATTGGTTAATTATAATAAACCAACTGCTTGGCCTCATAGCTTAGAACATAGAGGGGGAGGAGAAAACAGAATAGGATGCTGGGCGGAAGAGGAAGTGAGGTCAGACTCTGCTCTGCTCCCGGAGAGACTCTGCTCTCCAGAGCACAGACACCATGCTCCACTCTCCCAGGATGGACGGAGGCTAGAATCTTCCCGGTAAGCGCACCTTGGGGTGCTTACACGTATTATTAGAAATGGGCTAGTCCAGGTGCGAGAATTAGCCTGTAAGGGCTAGAGTTCATGGGCCAAGCAGTTCTTAAATGAATACAGTTTGTGTGTTGTTATTTCGGGCATGAGATAGCCAAGCGGCTGGGGTGTTGGGGACGCAGCCCCGCCGCTCCATATTTCAACAGTTTCTTCCATGGTGTGTATGTTCATAATGCTTCTGAAGTCTTATTAGATTTTACACAGCATTCCTTCTGAGATGCTTTGCCTCCCACAGTCTCCCCATCTGAATAAAGTCATTGAGTCTCCTCTAAACTTATCTATGATAACATTGTTTTAATTTATCCTCATGAGCATATAATCTCTGGGTGCTCGGAGGTTAGTGGTGAATTACTTCAAGTTTTTCCAATTAATTTCTGTACCCATTTACTTCTCTACCCTGGTAAAACAGTAAAACTTCCAACTTGTTTTTATAAAAATGGAAATAAAGATATGAAAACTAAAAGAATTTTCTAAATTCTGTCTTTACACTGAAGGCCAACAGTTAATTAATTATATGACAGAATTTTCAGAATGTGTACAGTTTAAATTTAAGGATGGCATCATAGAAAATGTCTCCATTTAAGTCACATCTATATACACTATAGCAATGTAGGTATTCTACCTGCGTGTCTGAGAGAGTGATATTTTTCTGACAGAATGCAGAAGTCAGTATTAAACTAAGTAACAAGAATATTTTCTAAATTAATTACTTACAATTATGTCTATTGATATATATTTTTATTTCTTATTTTGATATCTGATATGTTTTCTTTCATTGGTATAATATATAATACATAAAACATATATTCTATATATTATATAAATAAAAATTTTGTTTTCAGATATTGATCATATACAACCTAATTGAAAATCAAGTTAACAAAAGAGAATGTGAAAGGAAGTAATGCAACGTTGGATTTCATACAGAAATCTCTGATTTTTGACAAGTGATCAGATGATAATTTGAAATTGGGAAGTTGGTCAATGAAAAACAGTTTCTTAAACTTCTAAATATCTTCATGAACTGTCTAAATAATTTGCTAAGTGTAATGGTACAGTAGAAATATAAGTTAATAGTCCCTAATAGCAGCTTAATAAAATTTAGTTATATTACATGAAGCTATGATTTTCAAACTTCAAAAATATCTGATAACATTGAAAGGAACTTATCATTTAATTTAAATTCAGGATCTGTCCTCTACTTTATGGAAACCAACTGTCTTTACATTTCACAAAGCTCCAAGAAGTGAGAGCTGAGTTAACTCTTCTGCAAGTTCTTCACAAATATAAATGTAAATGACATTTAATGTAAAGCCTGAAGTGCAAAGTGAATGTTGAATAAGTTTGTAGATAGTATGCAAATCCTTTTGTTAACCACAGCTACTTATTACTGTTATTTTTCTCCATATATGTTCTGTTTCAAAAGAAAGAACTAAAATTGGGAAAAGGCTTAATATCTATAATGTCCTATTCTGTTGTTGAATCTCTGGGATGAACTTATTGTAAAAATAAGTTATTGTAAAAATAACTTTACTAACTTAAGTATAATTGCTAAGCTCTGGTTACTAACCAGTGTGCTTGTAAACAGCACAGACTATATTTCTCAGGACTGAAAAAACTTTCTTTGCTTTATTTATAAATTTCTGTAGAATATCATTATTTTGGATAAGAAATACTGAATTAATGACAAAGGCTTTCAATCTTTGAAGGTATCTATGACATATAGATAATATAAACAGAACACAGTAGAATAAAGTAGGAAAAAGAGCTGAATTGCCCGATAATAAAGAATCAAATATGTTATTGTTGGAGACACTTTTTTTTTTTTTTTCTCGAGACAAGTTGTCTTGGGTCTATCTTTTTTTAGACCAGGCTGGCCTCGAACTCACAGAGATCTGTTGGGACCTATTGGAGTCCTGGCCTTCAGCTGCTCTTCCCTGCTAGAGCCTTCTGATTGGAGTTACTAAAAGCTGTGCCTTGCCTAGAGAATCAGAGGATGGGATTTTCACCTGTTGGCCATTGACTGCTGGGTATGTAAGCCTCCATGGTGCTATGAAATAAAGGCCTTCGTACCAGTGATTAGACGTCCGTGTGTCTGTCTGTCTCTGTGTGTGTTTCCTCAACCTCCAGCTCCTTCTCCGAAGCTCGCGAACTGTATTGTAGCGCATAGAGCACAGGCGGGTGCGCTGGGCACGGGGCACGGGGCACGGTGCACGGCAGAGATCCACCTGCCTCTGCCTCCCGAGTGCTGGGATGAAAGGCGTGTGCCACCACCGCACAGTGGATACTTGGGTCTTTGTGCTCACAGGCATGTATGTACTAGGAACCAGAAATTTTAAACACATAGTCCTACAATCCCAGCCCTCTAGGGGCTGGAAAAGGTAAAAATATTCATCTTCAGGATTTTGTGCAAAATACTTAAGTAAAGGCACAGGGAAATATTTTCTTAACATTGTTCTTGGCATAAAAGAAAATAAAATTGAAATAATTTCATATTCATTTAAAATAAACTCATATATATTGACAGTGCACATAGGTCGAAAATGAACAATTTTCTGTTTTACACAAAATGAACCATTTTCTGTTTTACACGCAAACTATTAAATGTGCATTTTCCATATATTCAAATCAAATCTTCAAACCATTTGAGTAGTAACTTAATTTCAAAGACAGGAGCTCAGTCAGATCTTGTGATCTGTAACTGTCTTATGATTATGAATCTCATACCAGTTTTGTGACACAGAGAACATTGTGAAAGAATTTCTGACCATTGCCTATTGTCTCCGCCCTGAATAGTTGGGGAAATGCTCTGTCTTGGAGCATTGTCTTTTCAGATATTTTTATTTTAAGCATTTATTTATATATTTTCCAACAATGGGTGTTTTGTCTCTATGTTTGTCTCTACACCTGTATCTGTGGCTCTACATCATGTGAATCAAAAAGAAATGGAGTTGCACATGGTTCCTAGCAGCTACATAGGTTCTGTGGCTTGGTCCTTTGCAAGAGTATCAAGTGTTCTTAACCATTGAGTCATCTTTCTAGTCAGTTTGGAGTTATTTATTAAAGCATAATTATTCACCTTGGAGCTATTAATGCTCTATGAACTGAATTATAATAAAGATGATGCATATTTCATTTTCCTTTAATTTGACAGAAGATATTTTATTTTTCTATAAATATGTATGCATTCAACTAAACCACATGTGAATGTGTGTGTACATGCCATGCATGTGCATGAGTTGTGCAGATGCACACTGATGGTTTGAAAAAAAAAATGGCCCTAAAAAGGAATGGCACTTGTTGAATTAGGAGCAGCAGGGCTGCGTCCCTGGCACCCGGCTGCCCGCATGGCTAGGTTATGCTCCGAAATAATTACACGGAAACTGTATTTTTTTAAACACTGCCTGGCCCATAAGTTCCAGTTTCTTATTAGCTAGCTCTTACATATTGTTCTAACCCATTTCTAATATTCTGTGTAGCCCACGAGGTGGCTTACCAGGGAGGATCTTAACCTGCGTCTGTCTGGAGTGGGAGAACCATGGCGACTCCTTGACTAAGCTTCTTTCTCCCAGCATTCTCTTCTGTTTACTCCACCCACCTATGTTCTAACCAATAAAATGGGCCAAGGCAGTTTCTTTATTATAATTAACCAATGTCCTTCCTCCATCAGTCACTAGCAGAAGGTAAGTACTTATTGGAAAATGTTTTCCATTGCTGTCGAAGGATGTATGTCACTACATCCTTTGAGGTCTTCTACATTCAAGATACACCCCAGTTGTCTACGTATCAAGATATAGGACACTCAGCTCCCTCACCATGTCTACCTGAGTGCCACCATGTCCCACCTTAATGATTGCCAGAGATGGTAAAGCACAATCTCCTCTATGTGTGGTTCCTGAGATGCAGGAAGCATTTTCTTCCAGGCAACCCAGTGGCAATTATGAGTGTGTTACTTAAGTGCCAAGGAGAAAACACCTATGTGCCCCGAGGACCACTTCTATGCTATCTGCGTGTGCATTTGGCAATGTTACAGATGATTCTGGTTAGAGCAATTCTACTAGTGTACTTGTTCTTCATGTTCTTTTTCTCCTTCCACACCAGTAACTTCTGAGAATATGAATGTGCTGTATGATCATATGAACCATGAGTCTTCCTGATGTGATAGAGTGAAAAGGCATCATAGCTGTTAAAGCAGGTCATGGGGGAAAAAACTGACTTGTGAAAGAATTGGGAAAATTTGGGGAAAATGCAGAATTTTTTCTTTCCCTGATTATAAAACTCAGCAAAAGAATTATACTGAAACAGAAGGGAGCTTGAATATGATGAATAAAGTTTCTGATGAACCTAGGGCTTTAAAGCTGACTATGGCCTTGTAAATCAAAATTGGAACTGAGAGGAAGAATGAGAAAGGTACGACAATGGAGTAAAACCCACTGAATTATGCTTCTGTAAATTTCAAGTAGGTATCGTCAGAGATGAAAGCCTCAGAAGATGTTTTATAATTAACTCAGTTAAGAATTAAGAATATAGTGGCTGGTATGGGGCTTGGGAACTGGGAAATATCATGATGAATGATGATGTTCTGATTTCAAAAAAATCTTTATACTTCTTGTAAACTGCGTTTCCCATGTAATGATTAAGCTCTGACAAGAAAAAAGAATCATTTTGCTTGTGTAAAATTTACAAGAGACTGAGGTGTGAAGCTTGGGGTAGAAGAAGAACCTGCCCTACTGCTGATAGCCGGCCAGTTTGCCTCAGAAGCCTGGGTTCATGTACTTATTTCACCTTCCAGACATCCCAGATTTGAGACCCACCTTTCTGAGGCTGGTTCCCAGTAAATGATAATAGAATAAACCTCTGAACATATAAGCAATTCCATTAAATGTCATTTATAAAAGAAGTTATGACATCTCTTCATAATAAAAACCCTAAGACAGAGTTGGTACCAGTGACTGAAATATTGCTATAATAGATATGATTATGTTTTTGTAGAAGAATTTGAACTTTGATACTTTAGTTTAGGAAAGTAGTGAAATGTTTTAAGCACTGTTTAGTGGGCCATATTACTAGGAGCATGTAAGTCAATGGTCCTGAGAATGATTTGAACTGAGGGGAGCTGACTCAAGAGGTTTCAGAGGAGAAGAACTTTACTATTTCCTAGAGAGAGTTCTTGCGATATTTTGGTGAATAAAGCACCTTCTGTTGTCCTTATTTGAAGAGTCTCCTGAGGCTAAAGTGAAGAGATTTGAATAAATTCCAGTGGCAGAGGAAGATCTCAAAACACCCAAGTATAGACACTGTCTGGTAGTTACTTCTGTTTATTCTTGTAAAGATTCCATATTTTTTTAAAAAAAAAAAGTAGGTTGACAATGAAAAATACAAGATGCAAAACAATTGAGGAGAAAAGGAGCTCCAGAACATGGAATGGAAGAAATGTCTTTATTCCAGATGATAAGCAGATTAGAAAATGGAATAAAGGGAGTGGTCACTTCATGGTAAGATTTAGTGAGGAAACTATGGATTCCATCTCACACAGTGGGTCTTAGAAGGAATCAGAAGGCAGTTAACTATGTCTAAAATAGTCTTATTCTAATATTCTGCACAGTTTTACAACTTGCATAACTAAAATCATAAACATTTTACTTGATAACAGTAGACAATAAACTAAAACACTAAAAGTAAATGTTTGCTTTTTAATAATTAGTACTCTCTTTTCTCTGAAAACATTTGATATCAAGTTTCAATAAAGCTGCAGAGCCCATGATCAGTCATATTAAGTCATGTTCACCTATTTTTCCAATTATTTAAAATACATACAAAAACATATTTGTTTTATTAGTATTATTAGGTAGTAGAATATTGATGAAGTTGAGGAGCAGAATGCAGCTAAGCAGTTTAGAATAGGAGCCTGAAAAACAAGCAGCTCTGTTTATAATTAGAGAAAACAAAGTCTGCCTTGATCTAAATCTAGATATGTCATTGATTCTATCAGCATTTTTGTTATGGTTGGAAGCCAGAGACAACAAATCTTATAGGGACTCTAATTCATCAAATGCATACTCTGTTTTCATGGTTTTTTTTTTGGTGTAGTATACTTTATCTTTCTATACCCTTTACCTGAGCACTTTAATGGACCTGTGCTTGGAAGCTGTGAGTGACCAGAACTTACATAGGTTTTAGAATATGTATCCAACACTCCAAAGTTGACACTCAGACAGAGAATCACACGGACGCCTTATGGCTGGGAGTATAAACTGATAAGCTGACAGCCATGATGCAATCGGGTATTGTTTTATTAATTCCTAAATTGAGACCTTCAGTGGTAACCTATCCTTAGGAACTGTCCTTCTTCTGCATGAGGAGAATTGTTTTATTTGTCTTAAATGCACACCTTTAATAAAACTATCTTCTGAAAAATCAAGGTCTTTTTTTTCTGTGAATTTCAGTCTTCAAGTTAGTGACACAAGGTACCAGGAAGTGTTGGTGGCTCACATGAACTGATAAAATGATGCCTTCAAGTAATCCTCATTTGTTATCACATAATAATCTTTTATTTCTAAATTCATATTTCAAGTATAAATAAGAAATTAATTATCTATTTAAACTTGAGGTGATGACCTTTCTACAAAGCATGCTAGAATGTTGGACTTCAGCTAGCATTTACCTAGCTTTTCTAGTTAATAAAGGTTTACAAAAGAGAAAGGAGTGACACTGATCAATACTTACTTTAAATAACAATAGTAATAATACTAATAAATATTTTATGGAAAAATAAAAAATGTAACATACATTATTAAACATACATCCAGGATGAAAATTTCTAGATGCATGGAAGCAAAGGAGAATTCAAAATAAGTTTGGCAGAAAAGCTTTTACTCCATTGCTGTCTGTGAGCATGAGAATCAAAGTGGGACTTTTATGATCAACTTTAATGTTGCTCTAGCCAAAATTCAGTTTCATTGAGTGAAAATATCCTCTCTTTTTAGCATGGGAACTGGATGCAGATGTAGACTATGTATGTGTTGGGAGTTCTTCGCAAACACACTCATATAAATAGTGAATCAAAGGCCTTTAAAATGTGGAGACATTCCTACAGGCAATCCCCAGAAGAGATGTGTTTGCTTCCACAGGAAACAATCCCACTGAAAATTAGTTCTCACAAGTTTCCTAAAAATATAAATAGTATGACAAAGTGTCAGCATAGCAGCAGGATGGACCATTTAAACTGCAATAACTGGCAAAGAAATGCAGCCTCCTGAAAGATTTAAATGTAATTATATTTTAAATGCTAACAGGAAATTCCAATACTAGCCAGGACAGTGTTCTGAATTATACTGGTGTTTTGCATGAAGGTAACCTCAAAAGGTGCAGGTGTGATGTTTATGTGCATCCATGGGCATTCACATGTGAGCATCTGCGAAGTGTCTTTTGAAAACAGACATTAAGGTAGCCAGTCTCCATGGGAATAAATGCAAATATTGAGAGCAACTGGAAAAGAGAAAGTGAAGTCCCAGGGAAACAAAGTGGAAAGAAATGCTTGAGGGCAAACACAGTGGGTAGTATTGGACTCTGTGAAAAGGAGCTTGATTTTGAAAACAAAAGAGGAACAAAGAGGATGATAGAAGTAAGAAGAAATGTGTGAACCTTATTATCAAGGAGTCTTTGCTATGTAGAAAAGAATTCAAAAGTGAAAAATATGTTATTAACATATTTTAAAAACAAAATGCACATAAGGCTTGAGGTTACTGGAAACTGAAGATGTAAGCAATGTTCAATTGTTTAAGATGTGAGCAAAGATGAAAGTAAATATAAATATAAATTCAAGATCCTTAACGCTTAGAATTTCAGATAAAGAGAACATGGAAGTAAGAAAAGAGCTATTGATCAATAGACCAATTATGCGAGATATTCCTTGTTTTCATACATTTCCCTTTATATTATCCTTATTGATTGAGGTTCTTTGCCAATCCTAAACTAAGAAAAATCACAGGTGGCAGCTTTCACCCTCAACACATGATCACTCTGGTATAGGGTTTGTTTGTTTTCTCTATTACATTAGATAAAAGAATCCCAGGCTAACTTCAAGATATTTTAATTATTTATTTTTTTTATTATAAGGGGCAAACTTACGAAACAAGAATTAGAAGTCCAAACTCAGTTGTTTAGCGTGGGAACCAGAGAGAGAGAGAACCCATAGCAGGCAGGCAGTTTTCTCTGGGTACCCAAATGTCACACCCTGACCTAGTACAACCTCTTAAAATCATTGGCTGACAGCTGATGGAGATTCCACTTCACTTCCCCCTTTTTTTAATAAGAGCATTCCAAACCCAATAAAAAGTTAAATACACTAGGAATAGACATCAAGTATATTAGGATTACAAAAAGCATAAACAATATTAAGCAAGGAAAACATGCTAAATGTTTTAATAAACATTCTATTCTAAAGAGTCTAAGTCTTGCATTGGAAATGGCTTGGTTAAATCATAAGAGGAAGGTAACTATGACTTTCTCTATCTAATCTTCAACCCCATTGAAAGCCTGAGAAGAGAGATAATATTACTTGAGTAGGCAGGAAGTGCAACCAAATAAATAGCTTCCAAAATGTGCAGTATATGACAGAGACAACTGGCTACCTGAGCAATCACCCAAAGTCACATTTGCAATGTTGAAGCAACCAACTTTGCCTGTGGCAACTTTGCCTGTGACAGACCATTTTCAGAGGCAGGGAAATTTTCAGAACAATCTTACTCTGTCTTGGCAAGTTTTGGCAGTCTTTTTCCTTGTGTGGAAGACTGAATTAATGCAAATTTTAAAAATTGAGCTGATAAGGTATTATGGTATATTGATCAGAAAATGACTCCCTTTCTTGAGCTAAAATGTCCTCCTGTTTAACTTGGCATGCATAGTGTTACATGATAAAAGAGGACTCAAAGTGCTCCAATATCTAGATGCTAATTCAGTAGCTGGTTTTCAGAATATGAAACAAGCTCTGAGGAAAAATTCAATGAGGATGCATTCTGTGAAGGAAGAAATGTTGCAAAAGAAAAAGAGACAATCAAGACAGAAAGTGTTACCATTTTTTGTTATGTCAAGAAATTAGAAGCAACTCCACTTTCAGCCAACTTTTCCCTGATTAGCCTGTAATCCTTATCTCCAATGAGACTACACCATTGCAAAAATCAGCATTCACTAAAAGGTGCTGAATGTGATCAGCTTTTGCAATGCAGCAATATTTCTAAATTATGATCTTTAAATTCTTAAAAAGCTGTGATATATTCAAATATGAATTTTGTATATGCAGAGAACAATTTAAGATATAGTATGATAATTTATTTTAATATTTCAATTTTAGTTTTGATGGCTTGAAGTGAAGTTTTATTGTATATGAGAAGGATGCCTGTGGTGATAAGTCAAACTAGAAAACTCAGTGCCCTAAGAATCCATCTCTATAAATAACTAATAGACATTGAACAAACTGAATGTTTCTTATATTAAGTTGGAAAAATAGAAATCATAATTTACTATAAGTATCACAAATATTTAAACAATATCATAGAAATATGTACATATACAAATTATCCTCAGGAATATTTTTATGAAATATCTTAGCATGCGGTACATGCTCCTTGAAAACAGTTGTCACAGCTCAGTTAAACTAGACAAGTTAATATTTCACTTTTAAAAAGAATCCAAAGATAGACTAATTAGATATGAATTCATCAGTAAGAGAATTATTATCATATATCAAATGTATTAAAAATTATCAAATGGCTAAACCTTTCAAGTTGGATGAACACATTTTAAAATATTGAGATGATTTTTCCATCAGGAAATATTTTTGCACCTTGTGTTTAATGTTTGTTGATATTCTAGATTTGCTTATTGGGACATATTGATATATTGTGTAAGTCTGTCAACACTCTATTTTCCAGTAAAAGCAAAGAGATAGCCAATGAAAGAGTTTTGATATGTGAGTTCATATATATATTATAATACCAATGGTCTGAGTTACAGTTTTTTACAGGGCAGCTTGTATTTTCAAGAAAGACACATATTCTTCAAACTGTATCAAAGAAGTAATGCAAAGTCCACGGAAAACTTGGAAGACATGGATTTTTCTGAAGTTCAGCCCCCAACCAGTCAATTTGCATTTTTAAATTTCCAGAATTTAATAGCCAATATCTATTTAATAAAGTCAAATGGATAGTTAGCCATTATTCTTTCTTGGCTATATTAAATTTAGTATTTGATGGAAATTATGAACAGCTAATAATTAAAATATATTGTTCTCACGTGCGTATCATTGTTAATTGATTAGTACATATAAGCAAATTAATCTGTCCAGCAGAACCCATAGTCCATTTGGCATGTTGTTTTGTATTGAGCCAAGAACCTAAATTTTGTCTCTAGCGTGATGTCTCGTTATGTTCACCAGTCTTATGAACAAAATATCTGCCTTTTAAACGACTCTTCCCTATTCCCTTCTTTATCCACTGGTGACTCTTACCATACTTAGTTTTTATGTGCATTACTTACTTTTTAAAAAAAGATTAACACATAAGTGTGTTTATTTAGTAAATTTTTCCTTTCTGTGCCTGACCAATTTTTAAAAGATGCTTGGGTTTCATTGATATTTTCATATTTTATATTATATGGTTTTCTCTTAAGAAGTTGAATAATATCCAATTATTACATAAGTGGCATATAATCCCAACCCCCAGCATCCATCTTTGGAAAACCCCTCCCCTGAGCCAAGACCCTGACCCATCCCGAGGAAAAGTCAAGACCACTCCGGCAGGCTTTGTAAACTTCTCCCCCCAAAATAAACAGCTGGTTCTTTCCTCTTTCTCTTTGGTGGTGGTGTTAGCTTTTCGTTTTCCCCTTTGGCCACCTGAGAGCACAGATGTCTAGTTAAACCTGGATATCTTTTAATTTGGTTTGATTTGGTCTGATTGGAATTATTTACGTCAGTGGACAGGCTGGCTTTAGGAATATTCCTAACATTTTGGAGGTCCTGTCAGGGGCCTGGTTTTACACACGTGCTCTTCACCAGGCTAAATCTGGCTTTCAGGCTAGATTAGCTTTGTCTCAGTGAGTTCTCCTTTTTTTGCTTATGTTAATAGGGGCAGGGGACCCATTTGTTCACTTTTGTCGATTTTTGGGCTTTTCTTTGAAGTCATGATCATGCCATGAAAGTCCAATCCAAGATGCCAAACCAGGCTTAGATGAAGTGAAAATTACATGGCCAGGGATGCCTACCATTCAATTTTCACTGTCCTGTTTTGGCTCAAGAGTTGTTCAAGTGGACGCACTGCAACAGACTTGAGCCCCGCAATTGGGCATAGGCTTACAAATGGGTTCTTGCGGTTCAAAGCCAGATCCATTATTACCCCTGGTCTGCCTCCTAAAAAATAAAATCTTTATATATTGGGACTGTCAGATACAATTGTCCAGAATTGCTAATTTCTATATGCACTAAGATTTGCCCTCAATATGACCTTGACAATGGGACGTCATGGCCACCAGAGAGAATTCTTGAGCTTTCCATCTTCTGGGACATTGAAAATTTTTTGCCACCATGGGGATAAATGTCCATGGTTTCTGGGCACTCTGTTCTTGCCTCAGTAGCCAGTATCTTTGCAGTCAGTTCTATTCGCCAGGGTCATAGCACCTCCAGATTTCTGATCATATGGAAATTGGGACCCTAAAATTTCGGCCATGATCATGCAGCCACACTGACCCCTTCTTCACTCCCTCCAACCCTTACTACCCAAACCCTCCCTGTGGAACAACAATCTCCACAGTTCTTCCATCACCCACCCTTACCTACTCCCTTCCCAGACAAACTGGAAGTTCAAGGTCAACTTCCTTCCTACCCACCTTTCCCCCCTTCCCTCCCTCCTTTTGCAGCTCCCTACCCCTCCACGTCTCAATCTACTTTTTGGAACCTCTATACACACTAGACTGACTCCACCCAATCCTCCCCTGTCTCCTCCCATATCAAATCTGACCATAACCCTTCCCTTCTCTGCCCTCCCCAGGAGGTAGCAGGAGCCAAGGGCATTAGTAAACTCCATGTTCCCTTCTCTCTTCTATATCTCTCTCAGATATAAAGCTCTGCCAATTATTCTGATTATATTAAGGAGCTTCGCTATCTGTCCCAGGCCTACGAGCTAACCTGCCATGACTTCTTCATCATTCAGGCTTCTACTCTCATTTCTGAAGAGCAAAGTCGAATTCAGGCAGCAGCTAGACAGTACACAGACCAGACTCACCTAGTAGACTGTACAGCCCCTGTGGGGGAAGTAACTGTGCCAGCCTTCGAACTTCTCCGCATTGTAGAAGTTTGATGCAACCCAGACTTGATGACTCCCATAGACCTCTCCAAGCCTAGGGTAATGCTGCAGGTATGGGTAAGTCCATTGCTTCTCTTTTGGACATGGGAGCTACCTATGATGTCAGAGTGATTTCTTTCTAATCTGTTGCTTTCATTGATTAATTAATAAAGAAACTGCCTAGGCCCATTTGATAGGCCAACCCGTAGGTGGGTGGAGTAAACAGCACAGAATGCTGGGAGAAAGAAACTGAGTCAGGCATTCACCATGATTCTCCCACTCCAGACAGATGCAGGTTAAGATCTTCCCTGGTAAGCCACCTTGTGGGCTACACAGATTATTAGAAATGGGTTAGATCAATATGTAAGAGCTAGCCAATAAGAAACTGGAACTAATGGGACAGGCAGTTTTTAAAAGAATACAGTTTCTGTGTAATTATCTCTGGTAAAGCTAGCCGGGTGGTGGGAAGCAACCCCGTCGCTCATATTACAACATGCCTATTCTGTTTTAACATCTCATTTGGGCCTTACATTTTCCTCACCCATTTCAGTCATGGGGGTAGATGGGACCCGCTCCTTCCCACTTAAAACTGCCACTGCCCTGCATTATTTCAGGGTGTTTCTTCTCTCATTCTTTCCTAGTCATAACTGCTTGCCCTGCACCTCTACTTGATTGAGATATTCTCAGCTGCTTCGAGGCCACACTCCCTTTGGTCCCCACACACTCTCCTGAGTCACACTTTCTTCTCACTTTATTAGCTTCACATGTTCCTCCCCCAGACTGTTCTGTCCCTACCCTCCCTGACCCAGTAGATCCCCAAGTATGGGATTCTTTCACTCCTGTGGTTGCTACTTACTACCAGCCAGTACTAGTTTGCCTTAAAGACTCTTCTTCTTTCCCTTCCAGATCCCAGTTTCCTATTTCTGAAACCCACTGCTGAGGCCTTAATTCTATTATCACCTGTCCCCTGTCTCAAGGACTTTTGAGTCTTATCAACTCACCCTGAAACACTCCAATCCTTTCCACGTGTAAACCCTCTGGAGCTTAGTGCTTGGTTCAAGACCTCCACCTCATAAATGAGGCAGTTATTCCAGATAACCCACTGGCTAACAACCTATATAATCTCCTGTCTAACGTCTCTCCTACCACCTTCTTTAATGTTCTGGACCTAAAGGATGCCCTCTTTACTGTCCTTTTATATCCTGACTCATACTTCCTCTTTGCCTTCATCTGGAAGGACCCTGACTCCTGGTCCTCCACACAGCTTACATGGACTGTTCTCCCTCAGAGTTTTCAAGACAGCCCCCCATTACTTTGGCCAAGCTCTGGCTCAAAATCTCTCAAACTTTGACCCAGGTCCTATCTCACTCCTACAGTACATTGGTGATCTCCTTCTCTGCAGTCCTACATTGTCTCTGTCCCAACAGGCCACCTCTGTGCTCCTGAGCTTCCTCAGAACCCTGGGATATAAAGTCTAATGAACTAAGGCTCAGCTGTGCTCTCCTATAGTGGTATATTTGGGAGTTCAACTTAACCAGGGGTATAGGACCCTTACCTTTGACAGGGTCCAGTCCCTGTAGAATTTACAGCCCCAAACAGAGGGGTTCAAATCCTCTCATTTTTGGATCTGCTAGGGTTCTTCCACCATTGTATCCCTAAGTTTGCCATTATAGCCAAGCCTCTATACCAGGCAGCCAGAGAGACCCCTACAGGGCTTCTCACCCACCAGGCCATCCTCGCCTACCACTTCTTTCTACAGTAAGATGTCCTTCAAATAGCCCCTTCTTTTACTTTTCCAAACCCCATGAAGCCTCACTGCCTCTATACAGATGAGAGGTCAGGAGTGGCCATGGGAGTTCTAACCAAACAGGTTAAGCCTTCGAATTAGGCTGTTGCTTTTTTTATCCAAACAGCTGGACCTCATTAACTGTTAATGGTAACCATGGCTGAGATCCTTGGCAGCAGCGTCTGAACTCAACTGGGAGGCTCTCAAGATCACCTTGTCCAAGCCAATCATGGTATATTCTATGCACTGCCTCTCAGATCTTCTGAGACATCCCATCGCCTCTTCTTGGACCTTCACAATTCCAGGTATTTCACTTACTGCTTCTAGAAAACCCCAAATTACTTTGGCTTCCCATCCTGCCCTAAACCCCACAACTCTTTTTTCTGCTCCGCCCCTCTGGTACTTTCTTTCACTCTTGTCCAGAGGCTGTAGAATCTTTAACCTCACCTCATCTGGGTCTTCTAGACCCCAAACTCACCCTGTTTGTTGACAGAAGGTCCCTTATAGATAAATCAGGAAACTTCCAGGCAGCATATGCAGTGGTCACTTCCACTAACACAGTTGAAGCGACCCACTAACCAATGGGAACCTCTTAACAAAAGGCCAAATTAATTGCCTTGACTAGGGCACTCCAAATAGCCAGGAGTCAATGGGCTAATATGCCTTCTTATTAGCCCATACTCATTCTACTTCTCATCCTGGCATCCTCATCTTTGGTGATAAAAACAAGACAGGTAACAGCAATATTTTTTCTCCTGTTCACCTGCCTTCTTGTCTCCCTTAAGGAACAGATGCCCGCCATATCTGAGATGACAGTTAACAGGATGCCTCTCCAGGCATACCTCTCCCTGAGTGTAAACCCACCAACACCCAGCTCTCCTTTCCCCCATGTTGCCCCATGCCTGCAGGAAGTAGCCAGACTTAAGTTGATGCCCATTTGTTCAAAGAGATCCTAAAATGTTGGTCATGATTTGTAGTGATAAGCTAGCCATGCGGGCGGCCGGGTGCCGGGGACGCAGCCCCGCCGCTCCTATCACTACAATAAGAATCACCTCAGTTTCCTTTCACCCTTTATACAGAGTCTGGAATGAAATCCCAGCACCCCCAGCATTCATCTTTGTAATCTCCCTCCCCTGTGCCGCCAAACCTTGACCCCTTCCCAGGAAAGGTCAAAACCACTCCCACAGGCTATTTAAACTGCTCCCCAGAAAAATAAACACACAGTCTTCCCTCTTTCTCTTTGGTGGTCGTGTTGTCTTTCCTTTCTGCCCTCGTGCCATCCGAGAGCACAAACAGCCAAGTAAATCTGGATTTTTTTAAATTTGGATTGATTTAGTCTGATTGGAATTATTTGTGTCAGTGGAGAGGCTCATTTTAGGACTATTTCTAACATGGGACATTTCTCTATGTCACATCTATCAATTCTCAATCATGTGTTGATCTTCTATTAAAGTAGATCTGCCTTTTTTTGCCTGGATGTGTAAACTTTCATCCTCCTATTTGAATAATGTTGCATGAACATCAAAGTAAAAATATTTTTGTAGTTCTTAGGCATCCTTATCATGGGTTTTTAGGTAGCAGAAAAATCGCTGAGTTATATAGTAGTTTCTTTTTTTTGTATGTTTTCAATAATACAATGATATCATTCCCCATAGAAATTATAGTCCCCAGGGAAAAAAATGAAATATTGATTTTAAAATAAATGCACACACACAAAACCAAAAACAGTCAATGAACTAATAATTAAACTCTGCCCTGGAAGAAAATTTTAGGTCCTGATGGATTCACAGTTGAACTTATCAACTTTCTTAGTCTGTAGAACTATCCTATGGAACGCTACAACTCTAAATATTGATTGGTTGTAATTTTCTCTAATGATCTTTTTCTCCTGCTCCAAAATAAAATCTTCCCTCATGAAGAATGAGGATTATACTTATATGTGGGTATAAGAACAAATATATAAACTGTAGTTAGGTATTATGCCTGTTTATTCAAGTGGTGTATATAGCTTCTGCTCCACAGTCCATTATTGCCCTAGTCCTGGAGTGTTGGGAGATTTCCAGTATCAGGCTTTATTTCTCTCTTGCTATTCAGGCCTGTGGCCCCGTTAGAGCACTACTGGTTACTGCCAAGTTAAGCATGTCACTAAAGGAGTATTGTGTCATGCTGGTATTGGGTATCATTCTTGGGTGTCATACCTTAATAGGACAGTTGGTGTTTCCATCATCTGAATACCTCCTGGCACCTTCTAGTACCAGGATAACTAGTTCTCAGGGAGAAAGCTGTCAGATCAGTTTCAGATCAAATCGTCTGGGTCCTGTGTTGGAAGTGCATGGCTTCTTCAGCAATAGGAAAAAAATTACCTTCCACCTCTCTAGGGGCAGCCAAGGACAAGAGTAACAGCCTATAATGCTTGGGGAGTCTCTTGAACAACCCTAACTAACAACTCAAAAGAGGAATTCTTATGCCTAGTGTTGCAGTTTTTGTTAGATTGTCTTTTATTCTTGAAGAAATATCACTAAATCTAGATGAAAATTTTTATTTAAACTTTAATTTTATGCATAATCTTACAGTATTATAAAAGCATAATTCCATATGAAAATTTAGACAGTCATAATGTTGTTTCCCCTGTTCTCTTCTATATTTATCATTCTACAACACCCTATTAAAAGCCTTCTCTATCTCATTTTATCAGATCACTTGTATCTTTCTATTAACCTCTGTTTCTCCCATGAATCCACAGTCCAGAGATGGTTCTTTTTTACTTTTCAAGTTTCTGTTTTCTACAGCATATGTGCTGAGAGCTATGAAAACTCAGATTAGAGAGAACATGTGTTTGTCTTTTTTAGTCAGGATTACATCATTCAATCTGAACTGTTCTAGCTTCAGATATTTACAACAGTATTTAATTGAGATTTTTTTGCTTCTATGTTTATGTGGAATATCAGTGTGAAACTATCACCATTTTCATTATATTTGCTTGAATTTATTTATATTATACGTGTATGTGAACACATATTTTCTGTTTTAAATTGATACTAGCAATGTAGAATGTATTTGGGACTTAGCCTTCATTCTCTAATTTTTGAAAATTATTTAAGAACTCTGTTGGGAGGTCTTTTAAAGTATAGAAGAATTCTGTCTGTAATCCATTTCAGCTGGAGTTGTTTTTTAGATTCAAGTATTTTATTTTTGTTTATTTTTTGTAGGTTTGTTTGTTTATTAATGTTTCAATCTTCTCATTTTCCAAGGGTTGTTAGGTTTTGGTCTTTTCTTGCAAGTTTGTATGAATCTAGAATTCATCCATTTCTTCTATATTTTCCAACTCTTTGGAGTAGCAAGTTTTTACAATATCCCCTTATAGTAATCTTAATTTCTTTGATATTTGTTGTAAGGTCTTTCTTACTCATTTCTGAATCTGTTTATTGAGGCCTCTTTCTTTTTTTTTTCTTTAATTTAGGTAAGTAGGTTCAATTATCTTTTGTCCTCGTTAACTTTTTCATAGAATGAATTTTTAGATTCACTGATTTTTTGTATTTTTCATTAATTTATGTTTTAACATTTATTATTTATTATCTTCTACTGGATTTAGGTTTGCTTTGTTCTTGTTTTTCCAAATAATTGAGTCGAGTCAATAAATAATTTATTTGTTGTCTTTCAAACTTAACAATTGACCAGAGCAAGTGGGAGCTCCCTGACTCAGGACCGACAGCTGGAGAACCTGCATACGACAGAACTAAGCCTTCTGAATATGGGTGACAGTTGTATGTCTTAGGCAGTTTGTGGGGCCCCAGCAGTGGAATAAGTATTTGTCCCTAGTATGTGAACTGGGTCTTTGTAGCCCATTCCCTGTGGAGGGATACCTTGCTCAGCCTAGAAACAGGCGAGGAGGATCTTGGTCCTGCCTCAAGTGATGTGACAGATAGTTGACTCCTCGTGGGAGGCCTCACCCTCTAGGAGGGGTGGATGTTGCATGGGATTGGGAGAAGGTGGGAGGAGTGAGAAGACTGGAGGGAGAGGAAACTGGTGTATAAAATGAGACTGTTTTAAATATTTTGAAAAGGAAAGAAAAAGCCTATACAGTAGGAAGATTTCATGATGTGTTCAGTCACCTTTAGTTTTTTTAATTGTTCTATAATTAAAATTTAAGCAACCACCAATGTCAATAAATTATTTCAAAATGTTTCTGTCTATGTGTTATTGTAGTTTATCAATTTAAAAGTCAAGCAATCAAGATTTTTCAGGACGACTTAGCAATATCATTGAAATATAAACAACAGATTATTAGCAACAGAACTTTCCTTCTCTGAGTTACATCAATCAAACAAACACACCAGTTTGTGAAGTAATCTGGGCTAGTAGTCTCAGTGTCTAAATACATTTGGCTAGTTATTAGAGAAGTCATTTATAATATTGAGCTCCAAAGTACTTGCTTAAAATAGGCCAAGATCTCCAAAACATTAGGAGACTATTGACATCTTAGGGTTGGCAAGAGATTTGGTGCTCCCAGGTGCCCAGGGCGATGTCCCCAGTTAGTTCCTGGGGCAGCTGAGGACAGAGAACCTGAAATGACCCTATCCTATAGCCATACTGATGATTATCTTGCATATCACCATAGAACCTTCATCTGGAGATGGATGGAGATAGAGACAGAGACCCAC
>NW_026067914.1:12053574-12161307 GCF_014885135.2 Alexandromys fortis | reverse complement strand
TCCCCAAAGAAAACAAAAAAAAATATTACCTGAAACATTTCATTTCTTTTCTTAGCTTTTTAAGAATATCTTGTTAAATTTCTAAAAATATGAAAGTCTCTAAATGATTAATACTTCATAAAACATTAATTAGTGGAGAACCCAAAATACAACCAAGTATCAGAACAGTGTGCTAGAAATACTTAAATAGTTGCATATTAGTCATGGCTTATTTAACACAAATTTGCACATGTGCTATTGTGTTTCAGTTTTAATAACTTACAATATCTGTAATTTATTCGATATTTTCCCATACATCCAAGTAAACTGATAAGACTATGCATCATTTTGTCATATACTTAACACACAAGTTTGAACCATGTGTGATATTACTCACAAATTTTAGTTATACCGACTAAAGAATATTTTAAAAATAACTACATTTTTAGCTTCATTCAGAATTTTGCATTTTTTAAGCATTAGGATTAGAAGTAAAAAATATGTAACCATGTCAGGGAAATTATTTATGTGTAGACCAGTATTATAAACGTTCAAATCATTAATGAAATTACTGAAACCTTATTCATGATATTCTAAAGAGTATTAATAAATTAGGTTCAACTAGTTGTCTAAGAACTTAATGAACTCTTGTATAGTTAAAAAATTATTTCTTTAAAAGTTCATCTTTATACAACTTAAATTCTTTTTATAAATGATGTTGATTACATTGTATTAATTAAATTTATCATTGAAATTTCATTATATTACAACTCAAGAGGAAATAGTATTCATTTTTATTTCTGTTGCACATAAAAGTAATATTACAAATTCAATATAATATATCCTGCTTAATGGGATGCTAAAATTTAGCTAAAGGAACATTTGCCTAAAAATAACTTAATATAGCTGCTTATATTTATAGTGCCATAAGCTATGATGTTGAGATTCAAAATATGCATTATATCAATACTAGTAAAAATTAAAAATCAAACCGATAAAAGAGAGAAAATAACCATAAAAGTATGTTTTTCCAAACCTGCATATTGGGACCTCGTAAATGCTTCAACTATGTCTTAAATCTCACTAATCTTGTTCATATTTTTCCTAATGATATCTTCTGTTTGTATATGATCATAATTTCATTTAAAAATTTACCTTAATAAACATTTTATTAACTCTTTGAGAATTTCATACAAAGTGTTTTGCATATTTATCCCCAGCTCTTCCATGTAGCTCCTGTAAGATCCATTTCCATCACCCTACTCATCAAAGTTTGTATCCTTTAAAGATTTTTTTATTCAGTTACTATAACCTTGACTCCAATTTGATCTGACCATATAACTCAGGGTTTGGGAGCATCCACTAGAGTGTGCTTGACCTTCTATGTGCAATAGTTAAAGAAAATTGACTACCCCTCCCTCAGAAAACATCAGAATTCCATTCCCTCTCAGTAAAATTTGGGGGTCCATGATCCTGTTCTATATTTTTATATTCAAAATGTTTGTATTCATCTTCTGCTGATCTTAAAGCTGCTGTGAGTTCATGTGGTAGCAGTCCTGGCCTGTGCAGAAGATGCCGTCTAACTCCAATCCTCCTCAAATTCTGATCATCTGATTATTAAAATCTTTCTGTCTCTTTCCTGTAGTGGTACCTTAACCTTCGGACAAGAGTATAATAAAGATGAGACATTGACCTTTCAGTGCTATTCAGTCATGTATGTATCCTCTTCATTTAGACCAACTGTGAGTTTATACATTAATTACCATTGCTGCACAAATAAATTTCTCTGATGATGCCTGAGAACTTCACTAAGATGCATCTAGCAAGTTACTGATTTACAGGGTAATTTTATACTAGGTTAGTTTAGCAAAAATAATACTAGTAAATTTATTCCTGGGATATACAAGCTCTCCAATCATGGGTACTTGCCCAGATTTGCAGAACAGAGACATGTATTTCTTCATGAAAGAATAGATAGATGAAAAAAATATAATTAAAAAATGAAGAAGTTTCTGGTTTTCCTGATAGTATTCATGTCACTATTGCTTCCATTTGGCATATCTTGCAGTTTTAGTCATTATTTCAAGTCACAACATTGATTCCTGAAGAAAACTCTCAACTTTTCTTCCCAAACAATCACCACACCACCTTCCAGCTATCAAGCAGAAAGACAGCATCCAGGTGCACACCAGCTTGATTTCTCCATGTTCTTTGCGCAATGTAGATACTGTCTTTAGTAGTCAGTCTTTTCATCATGTTCTCATTGACAATTAAGAACAAGATACAGCATGTGCAGTTAAAGAAAAGTAACATGGGGATGGAGTTTCAAGTGGTAGAGGGAAGAGAAGGTAGGGCAGTTTGGGATGGTGGAACTGAGCTTTTGACATCTTCCTTTGAAAGAAGCTCTCTTTCTCTGAGATAGTGGCTTTTGGGCAGAGAAACCCAGGAAAGAGAGAGAGAGAGAGAGAGAGAGAGAGAGAGAGAGAGAGAGAGAGAGAGAGGGAGGGAGATGGAGACGGAGAGAAAGGGAGTTACCGTACAAAAGAATTTATGCTCATCCCAGAAGCCTTAGGCTGCCAATAATAGATATAGAATAACATCCTTCAAGCTATTGGTAAATAGTTTTCCACATATCATAAAAGCAATTTAGGATATTGCTATTGTTCTTAATTTCCAACCAGTAATTGATGGATTTAGATGTTATTTTAGAGAGAAAAATTCAGAATAAAGAACTGACATATATACATACATACAAATATATATGCTTATATATGCATTGTATTTCTAAAATTTTTCAAATAGTTATGTTTTATAATTCAACTTATAACTTGTACATAAAAATAATCACTATCCTGCAGAACTATAGCAGCTAAATATTTTAATTTTCTAAGCAAAATTTATTAGTAAGGCAGCAAACAAATATATAAATTATAATTGGTTAAGGGATCACATTTCCATGGATTTATGGAGTTACCATGACTTACAAGACCTTCATGTGCCTCTAACTTCGGGAATAATCTCAACAGTGACTTTGGAAAGCACCTTCGTTACATTCTCACTGATCCATAAAGATTTAATTGCTCCATATGCTGCACATTCAGTGCTAACTGAAGTGCAATCAACAGTTTACATATCTCTGATTACCATATTTCTTTGGGAATAGTTAATTACTGTTTTAAAATAATTGAGCGCTCTTCCTTTTATTGATAATGTTTCCCTTCATTCTCTATTTCATGGGCAGCTACCCCTCTTGTGCCATGCCATGTTATACTGTTGGACCATAGAGGCACATGAATGGTTGTTTTACACCTCACTTTCTTGGTAACTAACTAGATATTTGAATTCTCTAAATAAACTAAAACAGCAAAAGGTGTTTTTCAAGAAAGTACTATCTCACCAACGTGCTTTTCAACCAATATGTGAAAATTAACTTTATAGTATTTATAATAAGATTGTCAATGCCATTAAATTTGTAATATCCAATGAAGCTTATAATTCTATGATCTTATACCTGTATACCAGACTGTAAAAAAAATTCTGACAGTGATTATTTTGCCTCTATTTTTATAAATAGTGGAAAAAGACTATGGTAGTTCCTATGTGAAGTCGAAACATGGACCTAGTTTCATGCTTCTCCTATTAGTATGTTTTATGTCAAGTTACACTTATGCAATGCAACTTTGAAAGAGTAAGTGAAAGAAAAGAAGAAAAAAATGATTTGTGTTGTTACCTTTTGAGGTATATTCTGATGTTATACAAGTGGAATACTTTGAGTTTGTTGGTTGGTTGGTTGGTTGGTTGTTGGCCAGCTTCCTAAAGCACTGTCTTGAGATTCCTCTCAGACAAAGCTATAATGCCAACTTCTGCCACCTACATAACAACATTACAGGGATGGACCACTATATTTATCTCTAGTGTTACTTCTTAATATTGTATTTAGTTAATTTTTTGTTTTGTTTACAGATAAAGCTATGAATTCATAGTTTAATATGAAATGCAAGATCATGATATGAGTCAAATTTTGACCAAAAAACAGTAGTGTTGGCTGCAGTAAAGGAGTCACAGGTGACTGAGTTGCTGGAGATTTTCTTCAAAAGAGGTACACTCCAATTAGTTACAGATAAATACACCAGTTCCAGACTTAATACATCAACAAAAGCTTTAGTCATACAAGAGGATTGTCCCATCAATCAGTCTTGGGATTTTTATTACTGAACCTCAAACCAATTAAATAACAAGATGTTAGTACCTCTTTTGTTACTTGAGAGGCATTATCATGAAAATATTAAAATATTCAACATGATTAGTGAATGAGAAGCTAGTCCACCAGGTTTAAGTAATACCCAGGGCAAGAATAAACTCTAAAGCAGACACAGAATGTCAACCACCCATTGTCTTGAACTATGCAACATAGTTCAACTCTTAAAATACCTCTTACATTTCTCCTCTTGTGTGTAAATACACTAATCACTCAAAATTAAGGGTATTGAGATTCACTCCCTCTGCTTTGATTATAGATAAATCTTTACGAAAAATAATGAGCCCGTGTGATTATCTAACATATTCTAGATATTACAAGAATTCATGTTTACTACTTTTTCAAATTTTTAACTATGACCACATATGTATAATTTTCATGGTGAAAAAAATCAGAAAAAAAGTTCACAATTTTTGAAAAAGAAGCTTGTCTTTAGCCAATAAAATGCCTTCATTCTGTCTTAATTTGAATGTATGATTGTCTTTAATACATTTTACTGAATATCTAGACAGCAAGATTTTATCTTCGCTCATAGAACACAGCCAATTAAATCTTCTCTAGAGTGTCATTTTAAAATACTAGTGAAAATGTGGAGATAAAAATAAAGTTATATATTTTTTACAAAAAAAATGTCATTTGCCATTACATAAGTTTTAGAATTTAACAACAGTCACATAAATGCTACAATGCTTTTATTTTCCTCTTCAAGGATAATGAGATAGAGGAAAATGTAAATTTCCAGGATCAGAATCACTGGGAAAATATTAACTTCAAAACCTGAGTCATGACCTTTGTCCATTTGCCATATTTCTTTTGTTTCACTGTTCTAAATCTCTTTGTATGAGTGTCTATGTCTCCCTCTAGGACTCTGTGTCTCTCTACTCTGTTCCTAACTCTGTCTGTCTCTGTCTCTCTGTCTCTCTCTGTCTCTGTCTCTGTCTGTCTCTGCCTCTGTCTCTCTCTCTCTCTCTCTCTCTCTCTCTCTCTCTCTCTCTCTCACATAAGCATATCTCTTTTGTTCTTTCTTTGAATTCTGCCAATCATTTCACAACTGCAACTTGATAGTTGGTTATGCATACTCTAATAGGTTACCTGCACAAACTTAAAAAGTTACCTTGTCTGTGTAAATCCTTGGTAAACTAACTTTTACAGTCTGTGTCACACTCAAAAGGATGACAGGTGGTACCATGCTCCATGCTGCACTCGAATAACTAATCTGCATAAGCACAGTAAGAAAGCTCATTACACAGCAACATATGTGGACACATCATTTCAGGATGCCATATGCTTCTAAGGCACATATAAAATAATTATCACAGCTAGTCCCAGATAGTGTCATGTGTGTTTCATTTAGCTTTAGCTAGAAGGCTTGATTATGCCATCATTGCTCCATTCCTTTTATGTTTCTTCCACCTCCAGTCACTTTGTTCTCATTATCGCTAGTGCTTTTATTTTTTAGCAACAGTCTTTCTTCTTTATCCTGGCCCTGGAGAAAAGATAGAAGGTGTTAGTTACTTATCCCTACACCATAACTTTAATTTATTGCTCCCTTGGTTACTTTATTGGAAAACATTATCTTCTGTGGAATGCTTTAGCAGATATTCTTTTTCCTTTCTTTTTGTTGCCTCCAAACTAACTCTCCTTTCATTATTTTTCATGAATCTTTAATCTGGGCGTACAGAGTCATCCGAGGTTTTAAGGTTTTTATTTTATAAGTCCTGGAATTAAAACTGCAATAGCCATAATCAACCCCAAATTTAGTCATATTGGTATAATATTTTAAAATAAACACAAAGAAAGCAATCACCTACTTTAAAAATTTTAAGTTTGAGATGCAATGCTGTCTTCTCTTCAGGAGTCTCAGGTTTGCATTGGAACTGGGTCACATGCAGTAGGTGTGCAAGATTACCTGCAACTCTGCCTTTCTTTTCTTGAACATTATTTCTATTGTAAAATGCACATGCTAGGAAGTTTTTCCTTGGGCTTTGCAAAGTTCGTTTCCTCTAACCGGGACACCATCTCAGTTGTATGCAACGCTGTTTTCACATTTTCATGTGTTTGCTAACATTTGTGTAAACTAAAGTACAAGATCCCTGGTACAAAATTGTTAAGATTCCCAAGATATCACAGTCTGTTAAGTGTGCAAGTTACATGCCCAAGAAAATGCACTTACATAGGGATTCACTTATGAGTCCGCATTCTCAGACTTCCTTCAGTTGACCTAAGATAAATTCCAAGGACAATCATGCCTTATCATATTGTTATGTTATATTTTTGTATAATTGGTGTGTTACTGAAACTGAAAAGAATATATATATATATAATTGAATCTCATACCTACTGAATTTTAATTTTCTAACCTCAAAAATATTTCAAAAAGTCTAGAAGACTTTAGAATTTTTATACTTTTACATAGAAGTCTCCTAGATATTTTTGTAAGTAAACTAAATATTCAATAATATAATTAGGAACATAGTAAAATCATTGAATATTTTTGTTTAAGAATCATGGTTAATTTCATTTATTTGCTTAAATATAGTGACCAGAGAACAAATGAACCATATTGAAACAAAGCAAACCACATTTCCTGAATGACTTCAGCAGAATAGACAACGTATATATTTTATAGATGGTAGTGTTTTCTGAAGTATTCAGGAATATGAGTTACCCATAAAATGATCCTAGTAGGAATTGGTCATGACCTATAACGATTACTGGATCACATAATACAAACACTCCCCTTTAAAACAAAGAATTCCAGGTAAGTCACAGTAGTTTGTTGATTAACTTAGCATATATGTGTAAGAATGAAAAGGTATTCGATGTTTCCATGCCAATAATGGTTTGCCTAAACATAACTGGCTGTTTTTACATGTAGTTATCTATTTCATAAGATCTGATTCCAAATGCCAGTACAAACACTCTAGATGTATTTGATGCATCATCCCTTTCTCCCCTAAAGGCCATTTTCAGTTTTAAGTGAAGAATGATTTTCATTTCTTCATATAAACAATCTAGAGCTACATCATTTTGCAATTAGAATGTAATTTAAGTATTGTGAGAATAGGTCTGCTTCTTCCTAGTACATTTTCCTAAAGTATATAGGGAGTTGTTAATTTCTGTTAATGGCAGAGCCTACAAAAGAAAAGAACTGTTCAGGGAAATTTCTCTATTTCCGAATCAATATTGGTCTTGAGACTTTTTATTTGCATTTTTTTTCATGCAATGAAAGCCTGGACAGTAATTTTGTGACCTGGTGAACATTATTTAGAGGAATTCATTAAAACCAACATTATTTTTTTAATTTGAAGTATTTGATATAGGTCAATATTCCTATGAAACCAAATGGTCTATCTCCATAATTTAAGGTGAAGATTTGTCATTTTGTTGATGTTTTCAGAAATGATGTCACTTCTAAGAATTAGGCAGGGGAATGAAATGGGAGTCCTCGCAATTAACAGTTACTACTTTTTCTAGTTTAACCTGGCACTAGCTGTTAAAAAAAAAAAGATTATAAAGAAATAGATCCAAGTAGAAGCAAAATAGTCTGACAATAGATGGTATCTATGGTCTAGACTCATTTATTCTAAATGTGCTTTGATCTTGGTCAGAAATGTTTATATTTTTGCAAGAGTTAAAATAGCCTTCATTTCACTTTATGAAAAATGTATTGTAAACTACTTTAGAAATAATCAAAACCATATTTCCTTCAACTAGAAATGTATGTTCATATTTTCTTATCATCTAATTAAACTTTCAAGTATGTTGTCAATATAATGTGACGTATTGCTAACGAGAAATGAAATATGAAATATTCATATATGAAAAATACACAATTGCTGTTTATCATGTTATGTGAATACCCTAAATAGAAACTGTCAAAATTTTAAAAACACATACTTTAAAAATACAAATGTGATATTCACTAAGGTTATTTTAATTCACACTCCCATCAGCAATATTTATATGAACTATCAAAAACTGCAAGTATTGTTAATTAATCTTTTTCAACTGGTTAGTGTAAATTAATTCTGTATTTGTTTTGCTTATTACAGTGAATTGTTCAGAGAGTAGCCAGTTGTATTTTTTGTAAATTTATATGAACAATATAAAAAAGTTTATATTCATTTTTGTATGCATTTAGCTATCAAAAACCTGAGTTGGTGTTTATTTTCGATATCCATAAAATGCTAACATTTTATACACATACAAACCCGGTTATACACTGAGAAGAGATATTTGATCTCTTTAGAACTGCTTTATCTATCTTCCATTCTTTATTTTCTTTCATTTTTCTCTTTATTGTTATGCATTAAACCCTGGATTACATACAAACTACTCAAGCTCTATATTACTAAACTATATCCCCAACCCAACGTTATTTTTTTTAGTATATATATATGATTATTCTTTTTGGTATTTTTTTTCTTTTTCCATTCAATTATTTACACTTCCTTCCCTCTCACAATCCCCTCCCACTCTCCCACACCCCCTTTTCACTCTCCCACCCTGCTTGAGAGAGGGCAGGGAATCCTGCCCTGTGGGAAGTCCAAGTCCCTTCTCCCTACATCCAGGCCTAGAAAGCTGTGCATCCATATAAACTAGGGTCCCAAAAGCCAGAGCATAGCCGGGCGGTGGTGGCGCAAGCCTTTAATCCCAGCGCTTGGGAGGCAGAGGCAGAGGCAGGCGGATCTCTGTGAGTTCGAGACCAGCCTGGTTTACAAGAGCTAGTTTCAGGACAGGCTCCAAAACCACAGAGAAACCCTGTTTCGAAAAAACACAACAACAAACAAACAAAGCCAGAACATGTCGTAAAAACAAGTCCCAGTGCCTTTATCAATGGCTTCTCAGTCAGCCCCCATTATCAGCCACAGAGAGTCCAGTTTGATCACATGCTCATTCAGACCCGGTCCAGCTGGATTTGGTGAGCTCCCATTAGAACAGGCGGTCCTGACTTCTTTGCTTGTCTTCTCCCTCCTGCCTTTAAACTGGACCTTGGGAGCTCAGTGTGTTCCTCTGATGAGGGTCTCTGTCTCTATGATATTTGAGATAATCATCAGCGTGATAGTTGGGCAAGGACTATTCAGGTAGGCTCTCCTCTGCTGTCCAAGGACCTAGCTGGGAACATCCCCATGGACACCTGGGATCCCAACTAGAGCCAAGTCTCTTGCCAACCCTAAAATGGCTCCCTTAATGCAGGTGTCTTTTTTCCCTGCTCCTATATCCGCCCTTCCTCCATCTCCACCCGCCCACTCCGCCAGGCTGTTGCCAGTCCTGCCCTTCTCCCTTCCCTCTCTCCCTCTCTCCTTTTCAACAGCCTCACCCCCACCCTTGCCCCCACCCCAATACTCACAACTTTTGCCCTGTAGTCTTGTTTGCTTCTAATTTCCAGGAGGATCCATAAATGTTTTTCTGTGGGTTCATCTTGTTATTTGACTTCTCTGGGCTTGTGAACTACAGGCTTAATGACTTTTTTTATGGCTAGAGTCCACAAATGCGTGAGTACATAACCATATTCATCTTTTTGGGTCTGGGTTATCTCACTCAGGATAGTGATTTCTATTTCCATCCATTTGAATGCAAAATTCAAGATGTCATTGTTTTTTTTACCTCTGAGTATACTCTAAGGTGTATATATTCCACACTTTCTTTATCCATTCTTCCATTGAGAGGCATCTAGGTTGTTTCCAGGTTCTGGCTATAACAAATATTGCTGCTATGAACATAGTTGAACAAATGCTTTTGTAGTATGATTGGGCATCTCTTGGGTATATTTCTCTTCAGTGATATTGCTGGATCCTGGGGTAGGTTGATCCCAAATTTCCTGAGAAACCACCACACTGATTTCCAAAGTGGTTGACAAGTTTGCTTTCCCATCAGCAATGGATGAGTGTACCCCTAACTCCACATCCTCTCCAGCAAAGTCTATCATTGGTGTTTTCGATTTTAGCCATTCTGACAGGTGTAAGATGTTATCTCAAAGTTGTTTTGATTTGCATTTCCCTGCTCGCTAATGAAGTTAAACATGACCTTAAGTGTCTCTTGGTCATTTGCATTTCTTCTGTTGAGAATTCTTTGTTCAGTTCAGTGCCCCATTTTTTAATTGGGTTAATTAGAATTTTAAAGTCTAGTTTCTTGAGTTCTTTATGTATTTTGGAGATCAGACCTTTGTCTGATGCAGGGTTGGTGAATATCTTCTCCCATTCATTAGATGCCTTCTTGTCTTAATGACAGTGTCCTTTGCTTTACAGAAGCTTCTCAGTTTTAGGAGCTACCATTTATTCAATGTTGCCCTTATTGTCTGTGCTACTGGGGTTATACGTAGGAAGTAGTCTCCTGTGCCTATGTGTTGCATTCTACTTCCTATTTTCTCTTCTATCAGGTTCAATGTGGTTGAATTTATATTGAGGTCTTTAATCCATTTGTGCTTGATTTTGTGTATGGTGATAGATATGGATCTATTTTCATTCTTCTACAGGTTGACATCCAGTTATGCCAGCACCATTTGTTGAAGCTGCTTTCTTTCTTCCATTGTATACTTTTAGCTACTAAATTTGATATTCTTTTAGAGATATTCAGCAGGGCATAGTATGAATGTGATTTAATTGTCTATATTTTTATACTTATGTGTGTTCTTTATTGTACGTGGGTACACCATATTAGGGCAGTGGCCAGGAATCAAAAAGAAAAAGGAAGATCTCCTGGTGAGGTTGTGGGGAACCAAATCCAGAATCTCAGCAAGAGCAATAAATATTTCTAACTGCTAAGCCATCTCTCAAGGCTTTGTTTAAAATTCCAAAAGAAATATTTTTTTAAGTACATGTAGACCCTCTTGTTTATTTCTAGAGTTAATTTGATTTGTATCATTTGCCACATAGATTTTAGAAAATCATAATATATAAGAAGTAAATAAAAGTTGAGTAAAGTGCCTCCTATTATAAAACCTGTACACTTAGTTTATTAACAACTTAAATTGTATTTTTATATAAAGAGGAAGATTTTTCTGTTATCTGGGGAAAATAAATGAAATATTATACAGTGTAAAATTTGGTATTCAGTATCATAGTTCTGTGTTTTGATGACCAAGTAGACTTGAATGAATGCTTGTCCCCCATGTCCTGCAGTGGTAATCACAGGCCAACTCAGTCAAACAAAGTTAAAACTGGCCAGCATCCTCTAGATTTCTATTTTCACATGCTCATTTAGTTTTCAGAGGTTTATTTATGGCTTCTATTTCCCAAGATTTGTCCCTTTTTCATATTTGCAATTTTGATATACAATTTTAACCTTATTAAGTGTCCCGTTAGTACTTGATTAGTCAACTGATGCCTATAATGTCTCTAAATTTTATAATTGCTGGAAGTTAAGTGAGCACCTTTATGAAAAATCATTCTTGCATTTGATCTAAAAATTGAAGCTAGTGGCCATGTACTATTTTATTTTATTATTGTAAATCTCTTATTTTTTTCAATTGATTCTTCTCTTATACAGTCCTCTCTGTTTTAATAAACTAACTATTCTTTCATGTAGTAAAATCATCACCTCCAATAAAATAATTATTCCTGAACTTTATAGTGATTTAGCATGAAAAAGAACTTCAAATCTCCTAACCCAGTCATAATATGTGTATTTGAAATCTATTATCTGAATAATAGCCTCAGTTCTAACCTCATTCATATTGAAAGAGATATTAGCTATTTCTTTCAAATGTTAAATAGCAGTCTTAATACCTCAGAAACTAAGCTTACTTATGACATAATGGTGAGGTAGGACTTTTCCTTGGAAATTGTCAATCAAATATAGGATCAACATGCAAATAACACTAAATTTAAGTCTTTTATACATCAGGACAAGAAACTAGTGAAGCACATAATTTATTTTAAAGGTGAAAGATATTGTTCTCCTATCAGTAAGCAATAATTCTTGTCAAAATCTGAATCCTCTTTACTCAGTATATCATGTTTCCCAAAACTTTCTATTACTAAATATGACATTTCTCTTGAAACTCTAGGCTTTATAATTAGAAATAATCTTTCCCTTTTGTATGAGTACAACATGACTCACATGCTATGAAATCATTTTGTCTCCATCATAAACAAAATATAGATATATCCATGAATCACCATATCTTAAATTTGATCAGCAAAAGAAATATTGACCTACTGCTACTGTTTCACCAATTTTCCCTCATGATATTTTATAATTATTTTATTTTATACTCAATATTATCAGTTATGATCTTTCCCAAGTTAGAGGAGATATATTATGATATTGTTATAAAAATACAATTTAATTACTTTTCAAAATATAATATCTAGATTTCAGTTTGTAAAAATAATTTAATATCGCTAAATTTAAGTAAATAATATGAATTTTACATTGTGTATATGAATTGAAAATGCAAATATTAAACAATTAAGATATTTAAAAATTGCCATAAAGCAATTTTGGATAGCCAATAAGCTTCTATATTACATTTTAAGCTTGGAAAGAAAATCAAAATTTGTTCTACTTTGTTTCTAGTTTTTATTTGTGTTTATTTTGATTTTCTTGATGGTCTAAACTGGAGTTAGATTTTTTTGTCTGTTCTTACACATTCTGTTTTTATCTAATTTTTAGGACTGATATCACCATTTATTATAAACTTTATTAACTTGAATATTTTGTTCTATATTGGCTAGTTTTCATCACTTTTATCATGCTGCTAAAATTTGTTTCATAGGCAGCATCATTTCATAATGTATCTCATGACTTTCTTTTGTAATTACTGACATAAAATACTTTTTTTTTTTTCACTTTGAATCAAAACCTGGTGAGATGAATGTAAATGTATGTGTGTATTGTGGCATGGTGACAGGAGTGTGTGTGACTTCCAAGTGTTGTTATTTTTTGCAATTAACTAAAATAAAATATATAATATGCATTGACATTATAATTATTTAAAGTGTACAATTTAATGCCATGTATTGAATGAACTAAATATATCATGTATTTATTTACACACACACATATATATATAATATATAAAATGAACTAAAAATATTGTCCACTTAGGATCACTACCAGTTTCTAGCATGTATATGGCATCATCATCTACCCAACTTCTAGAAAACTGTTCCACTTTATTTTCTAGGACATTTCATGTATGTGAAATCATAAAGTATTTTCCTTTTTGTCTTTTTTTTTTGTCTGTAGCATATTTTCAAGATTCAATTTAAAAACTTAACCAAATGATTGAATACATAGAATGAGCAACTTTACCTTACCATTAACAATATCAGCTGTGAGCATTTTTCTTGAACGCGTTAGTATGTTCCACAGGTTTTCAGTGTTTGGGTTTGATAAAAGTGTTTTTTTTTTCTACTTTAGGGGATTAAGTTGTAGTTGTGGTTCTGCAATATGTTGTAACCTTTATGGAATTTGACCTTTAGGGGGAAATGACAGCATGCTCACTGCAGCAAAACGAAAAAAGGAGATATAGCCATTGCATGACTTAAGCTGAAATTGGAGGAATGCATTGCTCTTTAGCTCATGACCTTTCCGAACCAGTCAGAATCCAGAAAGAGGAGGCACAGCTATCATCACATTCTTTTAGTATTCAATGATTCTTTCTCAGGGTGAAAGTCTCAGAAACTCTACCCATTTCTAAGATGAAAGCCAATGTAAAAATATCCAGCCAAATACATATTAGACAACATGTCCAGAACATGAGGATTCAATCTGCCCCGTGGGTCTATTTTACAACTTGTGCCCTATGACATCTAGTCAATCTGAGGATGCCTTCTAGAAGGCATGTTTCTGAGGACTCACACTGTCCCATGGTGTTGCTAATTGCCACAGATATATGATATCAGGAGAGTATGCCTTCACAAAGCTTATCTTAATATCAACACTAACCTTTGCCCGTCTTTCATTCAGCTGTGACTCGTCGCATCATGCAAGCTTGAAGATGTCTTAGGAAGCCTGCACAGGAAGGAGCTAGGCTTCCATGTGTGTGTGCTGCCCGGGCAGAGCAATGTGGTATTAGGTGATGCTGTGGTTACCTTCAGAAAGCCTGGTTTGAGGACCTTCTCTGCCCTGTGAGTGTCTTTCACCCCACTGGGACACATGGCATCAGTCAAGTCAGTGAATGCAGTGAGGTAGCGTAGTTTGTGAGGAACCATGATGACCCATGGGTTTCTTTCCCCATTTGACACACATGGCTTAAGGAAGAACTGGGGATGTCTTTAGTTGATGCACTGACCTTGAGGATCCAGGCTACCCCATCATCATCTTTTGTACAGCTGGTACTCACAGCATCAAAGAGTCTGTGTAGACTCTTTGTAATAGTTGGACCCATGAATGCATTCAGATAGTCCAAAACAGAACCCACAATGTCATGTGGTTGTCTTTTCTTACCTGAGTTGCATGGCATCAGGTGATCCTGTGGATGCTTCTAGCATACTGGTTTGTGAGGTCCTACAATGTGCATGGCTGTCTTTCTCTACCTAAGCTGCAGGGAAACCTGTGAATTCCTTCAGAAAGCCCATATGATGAGGATCTACACTGTCACATGGCTTCCTGTGCCCCATGGAATGAGGTGTACTTGTAGATGCCTTCAGTCAGCCATAATTATGAGGACCCAGGCTGCCCTCTGGTGTTTTTCACCTGATATACTTGGCATTAGGTATGCTGACACATTCCCATACAGCTCAGTTGGTGAGGGGCAAAGCTGGCCCATTAGTTTATTTTGCCTGTTGAGCCCTATAGCATCTGACAGGCCCTAGAAGTGTTCAGGCAATATGTACCATGAGAAACCACACTGGTAATTTTGGTCTTTCACATGCCTGAGCTTCGTAGCATCAGGTAGGTCTGTAGATGTCTTCAGACAGCCAGGACCATGAGGACCCACACTGCCACATGGGTGTCTATTGCCTGCCTGAAACACATTGTATCATAGGCACCCTAAATTCCTCATGGGGCCTGTAACATGAGAACTTACTCTGGCCCTCATGCATGGTTCCCAAACTGAACCATATGGCGTCAAGCTATACTGTGAATCCCTTCAGGAAGGCTGGTTTCTCATGACCCATGTTGACCTGTGGGTATCTTTTCCTGTCTGATTTCATGACATCCAGTATAGATACGTTCTGACAGCCTGGTTTGGAAGGACCTACAAAACCCCATGGGTTGCTTTCCCTGCCTGCATTGGATGGCATCAGGTGAAACTGTGGGTATTTTCCCTGCCTAAGCCACATTGCATCATGGGATGCTGTGGATGCCTTTAGTCAATCCAGAGAGTGAGATTTCCACCTCCCCCTTAGTAGTCTTTTGCTCAGTTGAGATGCATTGTAGCAGGAGGGCCCATGGATGTCTTCATGTAGCACGGACACTGAAGACCCAGCTTGTCCATTTAGTGTCTTTTCCTGCCTGAGCTGCATGGCACCAGGTTGTCCTATGGATGCCTTCAGGCAGCCTGTTTGGTGAGATCCCGTCCTGCACAACTGATTTCTTCCCTGGTGATCCACATGTCACCATGGTAATCTGTTGATGTCTTTATGCATCCTGGATTTTCAGGACCCACGCTACCATGTGGCTGTCTCTCCTTGGTTGCATGTCATTACATAGGCCTATGAATGACTTCAGTCAGCAGGAACCATAGGGCCCCAGGATGTCCTGTAAATATCTTTCCCTGAAGTTGCCTCATGGCATCAGGGAAGCCTGTGGATGCCTTTAAGAAGCTGGGATACCCAGGCTGTGCAGTGGGTATCTTTCACCCATCTGAGATGAATGGCATGATGTGGGCTTGTAGTGTATCAGAGTTCTTAGCAAAATAGTGTAAAGTAAGAGAGGATATAGATTGAATACTAGTGAAAAAAAATTAATTAGACCCATAATCAACAAGAGGACCGAAACAGTAATAAGCATGAAAAAAATAGACCAGCATCAGGAGGATACAATAGAGAATTATATCAGAATTTTAAGGATCAATCCTTATTAATATTATTCAATGTAGTTCATAAAGCAGGAAAAGGGTATCCAATCTCATTTAAAGTAGTATCCAAATACCAAAAGGAGGTAAAAGCACGATGAACTGCAAAAACATACATGAGGCTCAACCGTTACAGCAGTTGCTGCTGTTGCAGAGAACCAGGCTTTGGATCCCAAAGCCTAGAAACCAGTGTGCAACCTTCCCTAACTGCAGTTCTAGAGATCCAGTTATGTCTTCTGGTTCTTTATGTGCCATGCATTTATGTGGTGCATATATATATATGTGTGTGTGTGTGTGTGTGTGTGTATACACACAACAACATGCACATAGAATTAAAAATATGTACATTTAAGAAAATTGCTTGTTGAGCATTATGTAAAAAAATTTCAAGAAAAACATAACAAAATGAATTCAAGATCTTATCAAAAAGATCATACACTGTAAAAAAGCTGACTTCATTCCATAGATGCAAAGATGTTTCACCATGTGTAAAACAACAAATTCTATTTTCATATTTGTAGATCCAAACATATAAATAGTATGAAATAAAACATGCTCTCTAAAGATTCATTTACCTGCAAAAATATCCAATAATTTCTTTCTATAATACATTTGACTCTGATCATCTACACTTACTGCATTTCATAATTTAATGCTAGTATTTTAAGCTTTACTGTATATATTAATTATATTTGCTTAGTACCTTTGAAATCAAGTGCTTCCCATATTAAAAATGGCATAAACATGGACCACTTATTTTATTTTATTAGAAATTTTAGTGTAACCACAGGTTTTTATCAATAAATTCTGTCCACAAAAATCTCAAACTCTTTGGGAACTTTGAATTATACATAATTATGAATATTTCTAACTCACTATAGTATCGTACCTTAACTTAATCCATAGGTAACCCATTTAAAAGTGCCTTAATATGTTTAAATGTCCTTCATTGCTAGAATTTTATTTGAATTTGTGAGGTGTGGTATTGTTTATTTCATGCGAAAGTAACCATGTATTTCTACACTAAGTGAAGGAAAGACATCAAGAAAATATATTATTGTAAAGCTAATGAATATATGAATATATATCTAAGTTTAGAGTTTTGTAAAGAAGGCAATTATGTTGGCTGGCTATGATTTATGATTTCCTCTTGATGTTTATATCTCAATAATAGATATCATCCAGATGTTAAAAACCTCACTATACCTCCTTCTAATTTTCGGTTTAGTTTGAAGTTTTGTCTTACATCTGTTCTCAAGAAGCGTAAAATTTCTTTTGAAAATAGTAATATATATTGGAAAACATAAAGCTATTCTTGGAGAGTTTTTAATTAATGATAATATGCTGATGGCATTCAACCACCAGTTGCAAGGAACACTGGGGTGATATTACATAGCCAATTTATCTACTCTCCTTGATAAATACTCTTTTAATAAAACTATAGACACAGAGTCCTTATAAGACCTAGAGAGTTTTGCCTAGCTAGCAAGAAGGCAAATGAAACAATGATGACTTAAATTGAAAATGTACTGTGTTTGAACATATGTTGCAGTATAAAAATTAAAAGCAAAAAATTCTGTAAACATATTTAATTGTTATGTTTTCTTTGTCTTGCTACTTTACAGTCTCCAAAAGGAATACGTCTCAGTCAGACCAAATTGTTAAATTTAGTAGTTAAAAGCTGACTATGGAAAGGAAAGTCATATCAAAAATATGATATCAAGAATAAGATATCAAGAATAAGAGCGAGTATGGAGCAAGAGGAGACAACCACCCCCAGCCTTACAGAGGGTAGAAAGGCAGAAAAATATCTTTTAAAGAAAAAAGACTTTACATTCCTGATTTGGACCCATATTGAGATCACCTTTGTTAAGAGAGAATCTATGTCTTAAAAAAGGCAGATCTAATGGCATTAAAATTAAAATGTCTATAGAAAGATAGGGAAAACTAACTACTAATATATGACTGGAAATTCAGAGTCCATTTTTACTTCCCATGAATTTTGATAGTAAGACAAAATTACTAAATTTCGCAGCATACTTGTATAAAAAGACATTTTGTTGAAAAGACTGCAAAAGTTGAAATAGCAGTACAGACTGCTTAGAAACAAGATTCTCTGCATTGCAATTAGATACTTATCCAAAGACTTAAGCATTCAAAAATGATTCCTACATTAATTTAGAAGATGCTATAGTATGGTTCAAAGTACCTCTTTGTGGATATTTAAATTTTAGTAGCATCAAATTGCAGAAATAGAATCATCTAGGAAAACGAGCATTGATTAATAAAATGCCCACATCCAACTATGTGCAGGCATTTTACAAGGCCTTTTCTCCATTAATGCTTCTTATGGGATGGTCCAGCCCACCATGGAAAATACCATTTATGGACACCTGGCCCTGTGGGTTATAAAATATGGGTTGAAAATTCCATGAAAAAAAAAAACTAGTTAAATGCACTGTTCTATTACCTCTGATTCAGCTCATACGTACAGGTCCCTGCCCCTTGCTCCTACCCTGACTTCTCTTCATGAAGGACTTTAAGTTCTAAGGTTTCTTTTAGTCTTTTACTTTATCACAACAGTAGAAAGCAAATTATAATTGGTGCTGGGATTTGTAGAATATGAATAAAGCCCTGTAAAACTTCTCTGTGATATTTAGAGCTAAGATGCCTCTGAAAGTCTGCTACAAATTTAGGATTAACAATGTTAATTTAAGTATGTTCAGAAGAAGTTTGAGTAGAATTATTTACTCAACTGTTCTCTTAATGAACTATGCCAAGAGAAATAGATGGAAGTTTCCATTCTGCTCTGACCTTAAACCGTTCAATGCTAAAGAAGCACACAGAGTCTTATGTATAAACTCTTCAGTCTACAAACTCAGGCTTATTATTAGCTATCTCTCACAACTTAAATTAGCCCATAATTCTTATCTATTTTTAGACACATGGCTTGGTACCTTTTTAAAGCAAGGCATTCTCATCTTGCTTCCTCTGCATCTGGATGGTGACTGCAGATTCAGCCTTTCCTTTTCTCAGAATTCTACTCTGATAGCCCCACCCATACTAATGGACAATCAGTTTTTTTATTAAACCAATATGTACCTTACAGGGTACAAACTCATAGCAGTTATCAAAACCAAAGAGTTTTCAAAACGTACTCAGCTGTTCACAAGGAATAAGGCAATCCTATTATGTACTTCTATGTATTACATAGTTTAGATATTTCTAATTTTTTCATGTTGACAATATCTTCAAATGGAGATAGTAAGCATATGTCAACTTTGATATTGTTAAGAAACTACATCTACCTTCTTTTATTTTGTTTTTCATGAATTTTTAGTTTAAATTTTCAATTTCCTTTCTGCTATCTTTTTGTAATAAAAACTTTTATGTTTTTATTTATTATTTAAGAATTGTAAATACTCAATTTCACATATATTATTTTCTCACAACTAATTTCTCCAAGATTCTCTACCATTTTATCCACCCAATTTTACTTTTTCCGTCTCTTAAAGAAAAAATCAAAATGGCTAGCACATACACAAATGAAAGAAAATGATTACAGGTTTGTGTCAGCCATCTACTCCTGACCCTGAGGCCTGCCCTGCTATATGAACAATATTCCCAGTGCAACTCTATTGAAGAAAATTGATTTTCTCTTTCCCAGAAGCTATGAATTAAAAGCAGATTCCTGCCTAAAGTTGGTACTTTTTGCCTACTTATATTTTTCATGCTGGGATTTTTGTCTGGTTTGAGATTGTGACGTTCCCATGGTGCTGTCATAGTCTCTGGGAGTTTATGTGTGAATCAGTCCAATTTGTCTATAAAACATTGCTATATAAACCCAACCTTTCACTCTTATCGTCCTCCTCCTCTTCTGAAGAGATCCTTGAAACTTAATTTTGAATAACCCCAGGCTCACTCCAGACAAGGTGAAAATAGGCTCACATTTTTGGTCCTCCACAATTATGGTTAAGCCCATGAGGTTACATTGTGTCAGCCAGGGGCCTTAAAGCTCTTCTGGATGCAGAATTCTGAGGTGGCTATATCAGAGGCATTTTGAGATGCTGGATCACCTGGGCCATCCATTTTTTTTTTCTTTTTTGGTGCCTGGTCTTCTTGTTCTGAAAACACATAAACTTTTAAAGGTAACAAACATTACAAGTACAGAATATGCAGTGTACACAAATCAATTAAAGATTTTTGTTTTGTTTTATGTTTGAGCAGGTAAAATAAATATCAAATGTCTTATAGTTCTATGTTTATTTTGTTATATTTATGGCTAGGATTTCAAGGTTCTTCATCAATCTCATCTGATCACCTTTAACTTTGAAAAATCCAAAGTGTTATATTTTCGGTGGAAATAAAAGCAGAAATTCTTCAATATGTAACATACCATTTGATTTAAATTTTGAACTGAAGATATGTTTTAAATATATAGGTTAGTTTGATCTATCAGTTTTCATAGTCCAGAGTCTTTTAGTAACCAAAAATTAAAGACAACACAAAAATCATATAGCATCCAGACTCTCTGTGTATTTCTCACCTTTATGTGACTTAATATATTTTTATTACTCTATTTCATTTTTAAAGACTTTCTCTACCCATTTTTTTCCTCACAAGCCTCTGTATAATTTTAAGTACACTGTAACCCATTTAGAGAAGCTTTTTCTTCCAAATCTGTCGTTACAGTATATCTGCATTGTAGTGTGATTACATTAGATCAATCTTAAACTGCTATTTCAGCTGCCAGCATTAATTAACTTAGCACATAGTGGTAGCACATGGTAGTTGGAGGCTGCTTCCAGGAGATGCATCTCTGTACTAGAGCTGACATAAGAGACACAGGACTAAGAAGCCACTCTTGGCTTCATTTATATATGTTTAGAAGCCTTTTAAAAGATTTTTTTTAGATATTATATGGATGTAACAGGATGGTAGATGGCTATTTTTAGGCAGAATGTTCTTATTCCAGCTGCCTACTCCAAAATAACCACAACCACTTCCTAAATTACTGACTTGGAGATTTAATACTAATTACAATATATATTTAGAGTGTACAGAAAGATTTTTTCACAGCATAACTGTTCTTTCTTTTTTTACATTTAGTGTTTGGATTTTTTATCTTAAGAGTTACTTTGTTGGTCCTGTATCTTTGATATACTTCATGTCTTTTGCACCTTGATAGGTTTGAAATAGAATTGTCTCTATAGGACTGGGTGTTTGGTCACAGCAGTAGAAAATTAGCCAAGATAGAAGAAGTTAGTATGACAATCCTTACTATGGTGTTTCTCGGAGAAATATGCAAGTCTTTGGGACTTAAATTACATTTGGGGAAGAATATTCCAATGAATGGTTTCTGGGGAAGCATAAACTCTTCATGCTCCAGTTTGATCTTACAATGGAATGCAGGCAGCTGGAGTTATGACATTTGTGGTGTTTCCTGTTGTGGATAAGTAGCTGTTTATTGGTTCTCTGTGTTTAGTCTTTTGGTTGCCATTACCTCAATATGCCGGGTTATAGATGAGACAACTCATTCATGATTCCCACTAGTGTTTTCAGGGATCAGATTCAGACTTCTAACAAATATGAAGTCCTTATTGGTTCTCTTGGTTAGAACTTCAAGCAGCCCTAGCCCAGCACAGTGAGTGTGCTGGGAGACAGATCAGTAGATGGGAAAGTGAACTGTTCTGGAGGTCTCTTATATAGGCTTTGACAGAGATCAGCAGCCATAAAACTAAGAATTCACTATGACTGAGCCGCGTGTGGCATCATGACCCAAGGTAATGGAAATGGGTTTGGGGAAAAGAATGAGGTGAGTGACAGAGGCACTTCTAAAGCATCTTTAGGGAGGCCTAGTGGAGGGCATGAAGGATGTCAAAGATAACCTACTTTGGCTACTCCATGCCCTCCAAATATGACTATGAGGGCCCTTAAAGAAAGCAGTAAATAACAAACGAATAGAGATTATTTGGAAGGTAAGGTTAAGTATATCAGAGGAAGAATGAGAGGGAGATCCATACAGAATAAAAATGAACTTTCAGGGTGTGCTTCAGTAGCCACGCCAGCAAGTCAAGATGTCCCCTAGAGATATCAGGATGGGGTAGGGCAAGGAGTGGATGGACAGTCTCTGTGGGACCCAACCAGGTATGGTGGCTCTCATTTCTGTTTCATTGAAATCATGATTCTTTTTTCTCTTGATTTCTAACATATAAATTATTTTGGATGATATATTTTCTTACAAATGATTCAGATATACTCTACATAATTTATCAACATAAGTTTGTAGAAAGCAATATCCACTTCTGGGCCTATGAACACCTACACACTTAAACACACACACATATAGATAGATAGAAATTATACACTTGAATCAAGAAAAATATATGTATATATACATACATTTCCTTTTCAGAAAGCAGCATCAACTTTATGACATCTTTACTTGAGAGTTATTTGACCTCAACCAGATTTCCTACCCAAAACTGAAAGAATGAAATTGATGTTTCATTTTAAACTACTAAGTTGATGACAATTAACTTGTCATGTTTGGAAATATATTACACAAAAATAAAGTAACACATGCATAACTGAATAGCAGGTGATAGTTTAAAAATTATGAATCTGTAGATTGAAAACCTATGTTACATTATAGGAAATGGGGAACAATTTCCCTCATTCTAATTGTATAAACATGTTTCACTTAAAATTTTAGAAAAAAAAACTTCTGAAAAGAAGAATAAAAATGAAGAAATGAATAGAAACTTAAATTATTCTCAAAAGTTTTCCAAGTAATGCACTCTTTTTGAAGTCAAATAAAATATTTTACAAAATAATCAGAAAGAAACCTAATAGATAATTGAAAGATCTGATGGAAGGACCATATTATCAAAGAAGTGAACCCAGAGTGCAGGTTTCTTTGTCTCATGCCATAGTTTTTTGTAACTTTCTCCTTTCTGGTGACCATAAAGGGATCAATTATAGTCTTTCATCACTGCAGCTTACTAGAGGTAGGGCAGAGAAAAAATATTTTTTTAACAACACTAAGTGTGCTACCACATTAAAACCTCTGCATGAAAAACCTCAGGTACCAATCAAAAATATTGACTCTATGCTCACATTTCTGTGCCTGTCATTATGATCACCTTTAAAATAGGATTCTTGTTATAAGTCCACCTCAGTGCCTTTGTTCTTAGTGGAATACAGTCAATAACAGCAAATTAATATGTCACTTCCTATTTCTTGTGATTGTTATAAGTTAGACAACTTTGGAACAAGTATCTGTAGAGGGGATGGGAAGCAGAAATGATTAAAGGGGGCAGGGAAGAGGAGGAGTTTTTAAACAAATGTGAAAATATGTTGAATGCATGTACTCGTCTGTGCTTTATAGCAGTTATCAACTTCATCTGGCAGGGACTATGAAATAAGAAACTGTCATCTCCTTAGTGGAAAAATTTTTCTGATTAGCAAGTCTGAATACCCAGAATTCTACTGTTTTGGAGTTGTTTTGGTGTGCTTATAATAGAAGATTCTCTAGCTCATTAGCTGTGCTATGACCATTCAACTCTATAGACCAGAAATGCATACATATCTGCATACAGAACACCCCACGGTGCATGGATTTTTGCTCTGTCAGCTTTCTTTCATTTCAACAGTGCCAGATAGAAATTGGTTACCATGGTTAGTTAGGTTAGTTGAAGCTTCGAATGAATTGTGGAGGACAGCATATCCAGTTATTCCCAAGAACTCTGCTAACTTATGCTGCCTAGCACTGAACGCAAGCCTGTTGAAATAGATTGCAACTGAGAATGTTAAATCTTTTCTTGTACTTGGCTTAAAATCCATTGGGTTTTCCAGTTGTCAGAACCAAAAATATCAAGTAGTTAGGCAAGTAAAATGTATGCAATCTGGCAAAATATTTCAGTGGTGAGATTAATGACTGCAAATAACTGTGCTTGAGTTTGATCTGTAGAAGTAAAAGAAAGCAAGATAATTTGAAGATATTATTCATAGAAATTATATGGAGCAAAGATAAATACCTAAATACCTTTATCTATGTTCTTGGAAATTATTTTATTTTATTACCTAAATTGAATGCTTCATTCTCATCCTGCAGTAAGCATAAGACAATGCCAGCAATGCTTTCTTACATATGCTTTTATGAAAGTATAAGCTAAATAAGTACTTATCTTTTCCTCTAAGTAATCATTAATGAACATGTATCATTTCATAAGAGAAATGTAAACTTTTTCTCCTGAATTATGTATACAATTCACACTCTAACTGCATAGTTACTGACACATGGTTTAGATTATTGTATTAAGAGAATAATACTTTCAAATATTAATTTCATATAGCAATGAAGTGTTAATTTATGGTTAAACAGCAATTAACTAAAATAAAAAAGAATATTCCTTTCTTTTTATTTAATGATACAGAGGAAATGAAATGGCCCAAGTGAGCAGCAAGCTCTATTTCACAATATCATCTTAGATTTTGAGATATTTCTCACTTGGACTCATTCCTTAGGGTTTTTGCCTGGTCTATTGTAAAATGACTCATTGTTTCTACCTTGTAGCCTGTATGGTAGAGATTAGAAGAATGGTATTTTTTGCAAGTAGGTTTGCTATAATCCATACAAATAATTTTGGTATATGCACCATTGACTATAATTAGTTATAAAGCCATTCAGTTTTTCTAACCAAACAAATAATATTCTTGCAAGAATATGTCAGACCCAGTGCTAGATAGAAAATCGTGTCAAGGAAATAAATGGTTGTCCTTGTCATAATATGAGAGGTAATGGAATTATTGATTTTTGGCATGTTTGAGTAATTCTATAGTAATATCTAATATTTTAAGCTATTTAGTATTTCTCCAATTCATATAAATGAATCTACATACATATATATCCAGATATTTACAGTTATATGCTTAACATAAGGATTTTTTAAATAATTATGCAATATGTTTATGATTCAGAAAGTTTTGAATATCACACACACACATATATATATAAACTGAACAACTCTAAATTTTATATTTAAATATAAAAATACAAATATAACATAGAATTTTTAATGCTGAGAGGTCACATTTAGACAAATATAGCAATTATTCAAATAAAATTGTATTAAATCTAGTTTATAACTTCAAAGGCTATAGTAATATTGAAGCAACTATAGCCCACACAGCTAAAACTTCTCTGCAATTGGAAAGAAATCATCAGTCATGTTATGCCAATGATGATTCTGATGTACTTAGCATCACAAAGTGTGTTCTCACATTGTGCTAAGCTACACATGGTCCAGATGCGCCTAATGTACACTTTCTCTTCAGCTATCATTTAGCCAGAATTCCATGTCCTAAGATCAGAAGTATGAAAAAGTTCTTACTAATGATATTCACTCTCTTAGATATAAAGTGGTGCAACACAACAAAGGAATTCTTCTAATTAATTTGACAAGATTAGTGAACTGATTATAAAATATATTCATTCACGTGGATTATTTGTAACTACTGACAGTAATCTGAACTGAACTGCTAATTTTTCATTGGAAACCAATGAAGCCTTAGGGTCTTGATGGAATGCTATGACAAAATCAAAGCATAAAAACCAGTGGTAGTTGCTGAAGATATAGTTCACTACGTGCATGTGTGTGAAGTGTGTGCTATTTTATATGCCATATATAAACATATGGAATACATAATATGTTAATATATATGAAGGTGTTATGTAAAGCAGTTTTATTGTGTTTTTTTCTTTCTTCCCATCCCTCTGTTAAAAATGTTCATTACTTTTTAATACTTAAATTCAGAGCCTGAAAGCATTGAATATAATTTCCCCAAACACTATAAAATTAGAATAGTAATAATATCACTGTCCTGATTTATGAGATAATAATTTGATTTTCACTAAATAGATATAGGGGCAGAATAATAAATTTAAGAATAAATGCTCAAAAATGGATCCATTTTCCCCCTAGAGTTCCTCATAAAATTTTTATTTAGGACAGGTTCTTAAGAAAGCTCCTGTGCTAAGAATCCAGACCACATCTGTATCTTTGTAAGTACAATGTGGGAACCTTTCAATGACAAAAGTACACATCCCAAGTATTCAGGGGGTACCTTACTGTCTGCAAGGCCTTTAAGAACCAAACATGATTCCTGGGAATTTCTCTAGAGCCAGGTTTCTTGCTAACCCCATAACTGCTCCCTCAATCAAGATCTCTTTCCTTGCTCTCATCTCTGTCCTTCCTCCATCTCGACTATCCTGTTCCCTTAAGTTCTCCTCACCCCTCCCCTTCTTCCCTCCTCTTTTCCTTCCATCTTTACTTCTACCCCCACCCATATATTCCCAATTTTGTCAGGTGATCTTGTCTATTTCGGCTTTCCAGGTGGATCTATGTATATTTTTCTTAGGGTTCACCTTATTACTTAGCTTCTCTAGGATCATGAACTATAGGCTCAATAACTATATTCAGATTACGATAAGTCTTTATTTAGATACTCAAATCCAACATTAAATGTATAAATTGTTTATAGTAGATATTTTGAACTGTTGGGTTTCATTTAATTAAATTATTAAGAAAAATAACTGTTAACATAAAGTCAAAGGATTAATATTCCCTAATAAAATGAAATAATATAAACATTGAAAATATTTCTGAGTGTTTGTAATTTAGATGTAAACTGAAAATTATAAATAAATTTTATTTTTATTTGATATTTGACTTGTAAGACTGTCATAAACAGTTAAATACAACCATGTATAAGTACAACTATTTATGTGCTATTTTATTGTTAAAATTATAAAAGTTTCTGGGTGGCATTGGTACACGCCAATGATCTCAGCAGTCTGGAGGCAGGAGAAGGCAGTTCTCTGTAATTTCAAGGCCAGTGGGCTCTACAGAGCAAATTTCATGACATCTATGCTACACAGAGAAATCCTGTCTCAAAACAAAAAAAAATCTGTTAAAAATAGAGTGCTAATAATTTTAATATACGTGATACAGGATGAACACAATAATATTTATTGCCATGATGATTATCATTGCACAACAGTAATATAAATCATTGAATTAATGAGTTTCAATTTTCTGTGTACATTTCCTTGCCTCATTTCCATTCATCTTAGCTTCTTTTTGACTCTAAAACAATTGAAGCATTATTTCACCTAATTCTCTGGGTAATAAAACTCTCTACACTATTGAATGGTAATCTTTAAATTTTTATATAAATCATAATTTTAGTAAATTTAAATTGTTAACAAAGCCAAGTAGGATACATTACTCTTTACCTGTTAATAAATAATTCATGGATTGTATAATAACATATGCTAGGTCTCCCATGATTTTTGCTTTAATTGAACTCAAGGAATTTGTATACTTACAGGGAATGCGGTGATTCAAACATCTGTTTCTTAACATCTGTCAGTCTTTTGTTTTTATGATGTGGATAATACCTGCAGTTTATATCATAGGACCTCAAGAGTCCCAATAAAAATGTATTTCTCCCTTTAGGAAACATTTCATTTGTGTGTGCAGAACATACCTGGTACACAGAGAAAGCAGCTAAGAAACATTCAACACCCTAAAATAATGTACACCGTGAAAACAATCACCAATAATTCCATTCTTTCCTAAGTGGTATGATCACTTCTAATGATTATAAGCCTGATTATAAGTGATAGTGCATGGCAGAAAGCTACATCTGAAAATTCTTCGTGTCATTTATTTTATGTAATATGATAAAATACTGTCACTAAAACAAGTCTATTAAGGTAGATATGGTACCAAATATAAAAGCTATGTTTATTTATCTCTCACAAGGAATATCCACAAAACTTGAATCCTTACCCAGTTGTACCTAAATCATTTGAAAATAGAAAAGGGTGTAGAACTTTGAAAAAGTCTTGGGCTAGCAGTTTATTTATTCCCTCCTCTTTCTGTAGACACATTTCAAAGATTTCATATATGAACATGTGAACACTTCAAACCATTGAACTATAATGAGCTCATTTCTGGAACTCTGATAATAAATCTTAAACATTCAACATGAAACCATTAAATGTATCTGATGTAGCCTTGGGTTTGATGCATATTGCTTTGCTTTGTTCCCAGCCCACATTATTTTTCTTAAAACAATAGTATTAAAGATCCTACATGTTTTTGTTACAAGGTTCCACATAGTTGTATAGCTCTAAACTGCTAATTTAGCAGAGATTGACCTTGAATTCCTGATTTCTTTGCATCTATTTTGCAAACACAAGAATTACAGGTGCATATGATTATCATGCATAACATTCAGAGATCTTAAATTATATTATACTGCCAAGAAATCATTGTGTTTTGATTTATAGCATCTTTAATAGTTCTAAGCAATCATTTGAAGAATATTAACCAAAATGTGCTTGGAAGAATTCTGAAAGAAATATGACAAGCTTGAAAGCAAAATAATTGAAAAAAAAACTCACACATATGGCAGACTATTACTGCTAATTTGCTCTACTTAATTGAAGCTAAAGAGACATACTGTGCAATTCCAGTAGATAATTGAACCTGGGAACCTTGATTTAGATGTCGGTGCCACAAACTGCCATTTTAGTGACTGATAAGATATTCTTTTGCTCCTGTTATTTTTATCTTTCACAAAATGGGTAGTGTTATATGAACCCCTTAATAATTCAGATGGAAAAACTATTATTACTATGCATAAAGTTTCCAAAGTGCCCTGATATTGTATTATTTTAGTACATGAAATATCATTTTCAAATGATAGAGCATACCAGAAAGAATTAATGCTGGTAGTTAAGTTTATTGCATAACAATTCCAAACTTTGCCAACTTAGTTAATTAGAATGGGAGTACATGTTTGCCGCTGAACTACTCACTGCAGTGAATTATGTTCAATAATAACTGGGGAGAATATGATCAATACCTAATGTTTTTATTAAACTTACAAGATTTCAGTATTACTAACAGTATGAGACTAGATTGTAAAGAGACTATATCGAAGCCATTGCAGTAGCTGTGGAGGCCTTAACAAGCATGATAAGAATTGTCAAGCTTTCTCAGCTTTCTTCCTCCTGTAGAAAAAGTATCACCATCTGGAAAAAAGCACAGAGATTAGTATAGCAATGTGAAATATGGGATGTATTGTTATGATGAATCCACATGCATTCTTTTGACTGACATGCAGAAATTAGTGAGGAGACCTAATCATAGTAGACGATAGTAAACTCTTATCATTCTTTATGCTGTAATCGCATGATGAAACATTCAATGGTTGTCTAAAAGGATTTGGCGTGATTGGGGACTTGAGAGATAGCTGAGAGTTTAAGTGTGCTTTTTCTATTTTCAGAGGATACTTTAAATATCCAGGAAGGAAATCTCACAACTCTCTTTGAGTATTGTATGATCTCTTGGTTTCTAAAGGCACAAACACTCATATACAAATACCCACCCAGTGACACAGTTTTAATTCGAGTGCTGAGGTGATTTTAAAATGGTAATGCGATTTTTCTTTCCAATAAAAAAAAACACAGAGAAGAGAACACTTTTCAGGAAGCGCTCAAATATCCTAGTACAAGAAAATGGGATCACATCATTGCACAACATTCTACACTTTTACCTTTATCAGAAATGTTTCGTTTTATCTACTGGAAGCTGACAGATATAATAGGTTAAGATGCAAAACTGTTGAAAGGAACGACATAAATCCATACTACTGAATCTAGGATGCGCATTCTTAATGGAAACTTAGAGTATCTTGTGATGTGTTTCCACATAGTTGCCATATTGCTGGTTCTTTCTGTATTAGCAAGGGAATGGGGAAGTGCAGTTATTACACAGAAAATATTATGATAGTATTAAAAAAGAAAATGAAAATGAGAAATGATGGCAGTGTTACTAGAGGCCTACTAAAAAGTATGGAAAGACAAAAAGGAAAAAGAAAAAAAAAGAAAACCATTCCCTTGCTTATTGGCAGAGTTGTTCCAGTGTTTCTATCTATACAATGTGGATTTAAGAATTGAAGAGGCCTCTTCTAATACAGCACTACTTGTCCATAGGCGTCAGTTTCATAATGGTAAACCCACAGTGTAAAGACTAATAAACATTGGAGCATATGTACAAGTGTTACTGTGAATTCAGCGATACTGCTAAGGTAACATAACTGGAGATTAGATGAGACAATTTTTTCCACCTCACTAGTTCAAAACAGAATCATATTTTCAACTTTAAATATGCATAAAATGCCTACAAAATATAAGATGTACTCATCATTGAAGATTGTGAATATGGATATGACACAAAGATTCAAATCATTGATAATGATCCTCAGTTGTTGAAATGGGTCACTAGTGGGATGTGTGAGTCAGATATCCTCTCTTATGAAAAGAAACTGTGAAAAACAGCTTATAAAAACAAATGTTTTGAATTACAATTCATAAGATTTCAAAATCTATAACCCATTAGTACCATGTTTTTAGCAGCATACATAATAGTTGAAATATGTGACAAATGGTATCTATTCACCATAGTGCTGAGTGTGAGTATAAGAGGAGAAATAATCAACATCCCGGTATCTCTTTTAGTGCCTGTCCGAAACTGTACAAGCTCACCACACTTAAAATCACCTTTTACATGTTCCAGTGGTATGATTAATTAGAGACCAATCCTCTGATACATGGGTCTTTGAGAGATGTTTAAGTTCCTAACCAGAGCATGAGGAGTCATTATGGAGAAATCATGCTATGATGTCTTTGTTAACTAATATGACTCTCAAAATATATTACCACAAATAGTATGTTTTTATTCACAATATTCATAAAAAGCATGACTCAAATTTTAATAAGAATTTGATTGTTAACTAGAGAATTTTTAAAGAAGAATTTTTTAAAGAAGAAAAGATTTGGGTATCTGAGTCAACCCAAAACATTCTTAGATAAAAATAAACATAGACATTATAAGGAGTCTTATTGTAATATATTGTATATATCTGAGATGCATTGGTAATACAGTCATTGATGACAATGGTTATTGACAAGGTGAAAAAGATGTCCCATTCCTCAACACTATTTGAAGACAATTTTACTTTCATGCTAGAAAGATCATTCATGTATTACATCATCATTAAATTGGTCCTAGAATACTAGTTTGAGACAAAAATGAATGTTTTCTTGTAGAAAACATCATGGACATCCTAAACCAGATAGAAAGAGACAGTCTACTAGGGGCTTGGGCTTCCATTATGTTCATAAACTAAGAGGACCTTAGTATTTTTTGAATGGTGACTTTTACTTTACTGCACAGACATTGATACTATAAATATTTTTATAAATATTTTATAAAAATATGAAATAATATTTTGGTTTGCAAAAGATTGAACTCATGGTCTTATGGCTGCTAAATAATTATTAAAGCAATAAAGAATATAAAGTCTTTTATTTAATCCATTGACACAAAGCATGCTTCTCCCATTAAGAACTCTCTCCCAATGCAAGGAATGCGGGAAACTAATTCAGCTGCTTTCAGTTCTGGTAATTCCCATTAGCTGAGGTTAGTAGGACACTCCCTTGTATGACTTCAGTCTTAGACCTAATAAATTTTCAAAGATCCTTCTAAAAGAAAGAGATCCTTGTAAGTTTATATATTAGTTCAGCTTTTTCATTGTTCAATGTAAATTTCATCACCCTTGGTTTGAATTGTGCCATTGAACTTTCTCCAGGCAAATCATTGCCACTAAGTGTGCTTCCTAGCAGAAAATCCACATTTAATTTGTGACAGAATTTGTCATAGGGAGTTTTAAATAATATTGTCTTAAGGTATTTGTTTGGTTTCATTGCTTTTGCTGATTAAATGGATTTTCTGGTATAATAAATATTCAGATTATCATTAAAAAATAATATGTCCAAAACATCAAATAGCTGTTAGCATTTTTATTATAGTATTAAAAATATGTTTATTATCTCCTTAATTATTTGAAATAATTATCTGATTTGGAATAACAATGGTATTCAGGATTCAACACTAAGTGCTCTTAAGCACCGAGCCATCTTTCTAGACCCAAGTTTATTTTTTTTTTGTTTTTACATTTCTTTTTTTTTTAAATATAATTTTTTTATTGAAAAAAAAAAAGATTGCCGCCTCCTCCCCGCCTCCCATTTCCCTCCCCCTCTCCCTTTTCCCCCCTCCTCCCTTTCCTCCCCCCTCCCCCCCGCTCCTCTCCCCCTCCCTCTCCAGTCTGAGGGGCAGTCAGGGTTCCCTGCCCTGTGGAAAGTCCAAAGTCCTCCCCGCTCCATCTTGGTCTAGGAAGGTGGACATCCAAACTGGCTAGGCTCCCACAAAGCCAGAACATGAAGTAGGATCAAAACCCAGTGGCATTGTCCTTGGCTTCTCAGCAGCCCTCATTGTCCGCCATATTCAGAGAGTCCGGTTTTATCCCATGGTTTTTCAGTCGTAGTCCAGCTGGCCTTGGTGAGCTCACAATACATCAGCCCCACTGTCTCCGTGGGTGGGTGCACCCCTCGTGGTCCTGACTTCTTTGCTCATATTTTCCCTCCTTCTGCTCCTCCTTGGGACATTGGGAGCTCAGTCCAGTGCTCCAGTGTGGGTCTCTGTCTCTATCTCCATCCATCTCCAGATGAAGGTTCTATGGTGATATGAAAGATATTCGTCAGTATGGCTATAGGATAGGGTCATTTCAGGTTCCCTATCCTCAGCTTCCCAAGGGACTAACTGGGGACATCACCCTGGGCACCTGGGAGCACCAAATCTCTTGCCAACCCTAAGATGGCTCCCTTAATTAACAAGATTGATAAACCTCTATCCAAACTAATAAAACGCCAGAGAGTGAATATGCAAATTAATAAGATCCGAAATGAAAAGGGGGACATAACCACAGACACAGAGGAAATTCAAAGAATCATTAGATCTTACTACAAAGGCCTATATGGCACAAAACTGGAAAATGTAAAAGAAATGGACACGTTCTTAGATAAATACCATATACCAAAGTTAAACCAGGACCAGGTGAACAACCTAAATAGACCTGTTAGTCGCGAAGAACTAGAAGCTGTTATCAAAAACCTCCCTACCAAAAAAAGCCCAGGACCTGATGGTTTCAATGCGGAATTCTACCAGAACTTCCAAGAAGACCAAGTTTATTTTAAGATATAGTGAAAAACCTATGTGATAGGCATGTAAGCTAAAAAAAAAATAACTGTTTTGTTTAGTGTGGATAATATTGAATTAGAGTACATCCATTATCTGAATAAATTATAATGAGGAACAGTATTGTATGACCCCGCCTAGTAGTAAAACAAGTACTATCATTAATTTTATGGGAGACTGCAATTCATACAATAAGTTATCTCGAGTACTGTGCAGCAAGAGAGATTTTTGTAATATTGAACAGTTAAAGTGACTTCTTTGAAACATATTTTGTGTATTTTGGTTTCACTGGTATATTATTCTAGAGTTTTGTCTCACTGTCTTTGAGTTGGGTTATTTCCGCTGTCAAAAGAGCAGTGAGCTACTTCTGTCTATAAAAAAAGATTAAAGCCCAAGTTTAGTATCATGAAAAAAGAGCAACACATATGAGGACTTTGATCCTCACCTTCTGGTGACATTGCTGCTGCACTCAGCATACAAGTAAGATGAATACAGCATTTAGTACAAGGCACTCAAAATTTTCACTTTATTCTGCTGTCATTTTTTCTTTGTAATCTAGTAAATAGCTTTATATCTCTTTTGTTAGCCAATATGATTTTGCTAAAACTTCTCATTAAAAGCCGTGACTGATCCAAAGACAAAGTCATTATGTCATTGCTAAATGTGGGAAAAAAAGACCTGCTGATATTTGTCATTTCTTTAACATTTGTGTATGTGAATGCAGTATTTTCACAAAACATGGTTATAAGTATAGAAGAAAAAAAATAACTCCATTTTACAAAATCACCTGATCAAATAGCTTGGTAAGTTTTACTTCAAAGATGTACTCCTAATTATATTAAATAAGATGCAAAATTATATGAAAATTGATCATATTGCAAACTTTTATAAACATAATGAGGATACTGTTTGTATGTATTTGAGAGTAATGATTCCATATAAACTAGTAGAGGTATGACCTGGGGTTATGGTGTCTAGAATGCAGTTGCGTACTGGTGATAATGTAATTGATATAGGATCATTTATATTTGAATACACAAAGGTGTCATGTAATGCCATTTACACTGAAGAAATCTATTTGAAATTGTCACTGAACTATTAACTACATTAACTAAGAGATGTAGTTTTCTTTGACTTGGACTTATCTTCTATAAAGTTTGGGAAACACACTGCCATCTATAGATACTTCGTGAATGTGAATGTCAGGTTGAATAATAGAAATATTTCATGGAAATAAAATGCATGCTCTGACTATTAGATATCTTTGGAAATTTCAGGGAATATTTGAAACCTGCAATAGAGTCGATAATTTTTTTCTGTCATATCCATGAATTAATAACTGCAATTAATTTCTTGTTTTCAAAATTGAAATGGAATGAATTTTACAGTCAATGGAGTTTTAGGGACATTAAAGAAGGAAATAAACAGAATGTAAAATTAAAAATCAAAGTCTAGTAATATACATAATAAAATTGATATAGAGAAATTCACTGGAAATGTTATCTGTGGCACTGATTTTATTCTATTTGGGCAGAACAGCAGGCTTCAAAATGATAGAAACTATGAATCAATTTTAATTTTTAAATTATTAAAATTAATGATTTTTTAATCTGATAATTTGAGTTTGTAATTTTAGGATACTGATAGATAACCTTGACTTGACAATTTAATGCTGAGTTATCAGTGAAAAAAAAAGAGAAGCTATTCACAGTATCAGTAATAAAAATCTATGCAGGAAACTAAAGACCATTAAAATTAGGCAACAAGAAAGTTTACAAAATTTTGAAAAGATATTTCTAAGTTTTAGTTCATGTTAACTGGAAGCCAGTTCATTCTATATCCCCTCCAAGTCAGAACTACTACCTTTCTGTCTCTCAATAAAGAAGAACAGAATTTTAAGGGATCATAATAAAATTTAACAAGACAAAATAAAGTAAGGGAAAACATAAACCATCACACAATTTGGCCAAGATACACCACCAGAAGGAAATGATCCCAAAGAAAGCACAATAATCACAGACCGACTCATTCACACACTTAAAATCCCACAAAAAAAAAAAACAGTAAACAAGAAGCCATAACATACATCTAGAGGACTTTGTACAGTCTTGTGCAGGCGCTGTGAATTCTGCTTCAGTCTTTGTGGGTCCATATGAGCTTGTTCAGTTGATTTAGAGACTTTTCTTCTTAGTGTGCGCCATCGCCCCTAATGCTCTCTACATAATTCCTGCCTATGGCTCTCTGCATGTCTGTATTTGTTTGCACTTGCTGCAGGGGAAACATTCTCTGATAATGGCTGGATAAAGCACTGATCTATGAGTACAGCAGAATAACTTTAGTAGTCATTTTTCTCACTATGCGCTTCTTATTTAAAGACTAGTAACGTTTGGGTTTACTCTAGGTTCCGATGCTATTTAGTCTCAGGTTCTTTGTTCAGCCAAGCAGTGTCCGTGTGGGCTCTGTCTCATAGAGTGCGCCTTAAGTCAAATAAGATGTTGAATAGTTATTCTCACAAGCTTTGTGTCAACATTGTCCTAACATATTTTGCAATAAGTACACCAGTGTAGATCTGTTCTCGGCTAGCTTGGTGTTTATGCAGTTAACTTTCCACATCTGAGTTGGGCTTACACCCAATTTTATTCTTGAAGTGTCAAAAAATAAAGCCATTATATGTTGAGAGCAGTGAGACCCCAGATCCTGAATTTCTTGTAATCCCCTGATCTGAGTGCCTGCAGCTGCTTTGAGCACGAGACCTTCAGGAGTTCCTGATGGCAGGAGAGTGGTTTCTGGTGGGTTTGGCTGGGGCGTGGCTATCTCTATATAATCTGCCCCTGAACGCAATAAAGAAGGCATTCTTGGGGAATTCAAGGATGACCCTTGTCGCAGCCTCTCTGTCTGTGTGTGTCTGTGTATTTTAACCTCCAGCCCCCTTGCCCAAAGATCGCGAACTCGGTGCCAGCGCACAGAGCGCAGACACGGGGGCACGGTGAGCGGCATTTGGAGGTCTCCACCGAGATATCGGCAATTATAGATCAAGAAAAATGCATCAAAGAATTGAGACTGAACTCCCAAAAATCATAACCTTAATCATGATCAGATACCTGACAAAGTGAGAAGCAATGATAAGCTAAATGTGAAATCCATAGAAATTACCTAAATAGAAATAAATAGAAAATTTATAACTTCCCAAATTTGATATGGAAGTTTATTACCTTTAGAAACCTCCAAGAATCCATGGGGAAAATGTAAACACTTGCTATTCATAGTCAGTGAGGCAATTGCTTTATTAACAAAATTATTGATATTAAACCATATACTTCAAGAAAATGGATGGAAGCTGTAAAGAAAATAATCATTCTGGTGAGTTAACCTGTCCTAGAAAGATTGATGTGATATATTTTCAGTGATTTTTGTAGATATTACCTGTTAAGTAAATGATAACCAAGTTAATATCCATAGACCCAGAAAGGATAGGTATAGAGGAAAGAATAAAGTTGGGGTATGGGATTTCCCTGTGTGGGGGGGGAAATAAAAAAAATATGGATGCACTGGGAGAGGGGAGGAACTGGAAAAGAAGGATCGAGTGGTGGTGTTATTGGCCCTAATTATCGTGCTAGGTTTGATATCAAATGATGGATCATGATTTAAATCAAAGAAAAATATTTTTGGCTACATTTATGGTGTTCTTGCCACTATTTTACCAATGAGTATGCCTTGCCAGACCAGTCTCTGATGTAACTTCCAGGCTTTGAAGTAGGTAATTATTTTCATTACCTGTAACTACTAGTAGTGTGGATACTAACTCCAATTATTGCTAGAGCTAGCCCTTAATGGGTGAAGTTTACGGTTCCATACTATCTTGGTTTCTTCCTCTCCTGCCACTTAAATACGTAGTGTTTCCAGCTGTGAGATTTTACCATCGCATCCTTGAACAAATAGGTTTAGCTACAGCCGCGAATGCTTATGCGTCCATGGGAGGTTGCTTGCCAACAACTTTAAAAGAGTTCACCTATGCCTGGTACGCATCTCTTTCTGTTTTACTTGGTGCTGTCTCGTGTGATCCTTGTTCTTCTACTATAGTATAACATCACTTTAACTCTTTATATGTGTGTATGTAGATATAAATTAGGAAGCTACTATAGTAGTGAATTTCTTTTTTTACAATTTAAAAAAAACTGTGTTATTTACATTTCCTGGACTCTTCCTCTACTGTAACCTCCCGTTCTCACCATATTTATCATTTCATGTCCTATTATTCCCTTAGCCTTTTAGCGCAGTGTTTGATCTCCCCTGCCGTGTCATCCACCATATATTGCTGTTACTAATTTTATGGTATGTCATTGTGTAAATGTCATATGTTTTCATTATCCATTCATCTGTCAATAGATATCAAGGCTGTTTCCATTTCTTCACTATTGTGAGTAGAAGAGAAATTAACGTGAATAAGCAGGTAGCTCTATAGTAGGATATACAGTTTTTTAAGTGTATGAAGAAGAACAGTATAGCTGTATCATATGAGAACTATTTCTAACCTTTCTCCACTTTCACCAACAGTGAATAAGTGTTCCACTTCCTTATATCCTCACCAGAAATTGCTGTCATTTCTATATGAATATAGTCTTTTTTTGGGGGGCGGTTAAAATGATACCTCAAAACAATTTTAGTTTGCATTTCTCCAAGAGCTAAGTAAGTTAAATATTTTTAAAATGTTTTTCAGTGACTTATATTTTATCTTGTGATGAATCTATGCTTAGTTTCATTCTCTGTTTTTAAATTGTATTTCTGGGTAAAATGCTCTGATAAAAAGAACAAATAAAATTAAAATGAAAAATCTTTGTTTTAGCTCATGCTTAAAGCCACGTATATCACAGTGGAAAGCAAAAGAAGCAGAAATTTGAATCACTAGGTCATAATATATCACTAGTCGGAAGAGAACAATGGATGGATACATACCAGTGCTAGGCTTTTTTACTCCATTAATACATTTCAGATGTATTCTGCCATGTCAGTTTATAAATTGAGATATTCCTCAATATATATGCCAAGAATTTTATTTCCTAATTTATTATAATTTTCATAAATTGGCAATTAACAATGATAATCACTTTTAACTAGAGTTATATAGTTCATATTCTTGAGAAAGGATGATAGGTAATGCAGACATCTGTGAGTATATGGATTATTTTTATTAGTCAACCCATTACAGAGTGAAGAAAAAATTTAACTGAATAGGAATATTTACTTTATCCTTATGTGCAACTGTGATGTGTATGTGTGTGTGTGTCTGTGTGTGTATCTGTGTCTGTGTCTAGTCTGTATGATGGGATTGATGCTTGTTATCTTCTCCACTGACTGTAACAACACATTCTTATGATCTCAGTGTGACAAGAATAACAGGATTTAAACTTGTTACTGACCTTTTGAAACTGGCATATAATTCAAGGTGTGCCAATTCAAAGACCACTTCTGAAAGGCTCTTTTTTTTTCTTATCCCTTGAATCATCATAAAATACATGGACCCAGGAAAGCAGTTGCAGGGTATAGAGGTATGACAGTAGATCTTCCCAAGTCAATGCCCTATGAGATTAGTCACTGGGTGGTGATCAAGGAGACTGTAACAATAATAAATGAATATTGTTACACGGTATAGGATCTTTTCCTTTAGTTAAATAAGGCATTTTTATTCTTCTTTCATTAAAATACAGGCAAATAAAAGAGTTCATTGTTAACCAACCCTGAGGCTGATCATTTACCATATTAACAAGTGAAGCTTAAAATTAGTTCCATATAAATTTTCCCAAATGGTGATTTGTGAACTTTATGTTTTGGAAATCAAGAAGACAAAACTATTATATATTCAATAAATAAATGAGCCATGTGGGAAATAAAACAAAAAAGCCATGGCGTTATATCATAAAAAATGCAGGGTAAATAATATTAAATTATTTAAAGAAATATGAGACAATATATCACCTTATATAAAATTGTACTTAAGAATTCAATTTAAACAGGAAATATCTATGTATTTCACAGACTTTTCTGTGAAAAATGACGCTACTGGAAATAAATTATGGGATAAGAACTATAAATTATTTGATTAACAACATTACTGAAATGTGTTTTCAAAATATTTTCATTCAAAGCAAAGTACTTTTGATAACACAATAAATTAATATCGCATTGTACGTTACCTTGACTTTCAATAATCAGTGTACTGTAGTTATATTTTGTAAGTTCTAATAGCTCATTTTTGATGTTGGAATAAAAGAAAGCCCTTCCAAGATATTCCAGATTTGAGTTCTTTGCAATTTATTAAAATGACAGTATATAACAAAAATGCAGATTTCATATCAGGTGAAAATAAATATTTACATATATATTTTAATTCAGGTTTTTTTTTTTTTTTTTTTTTTTTTTTTTGTTTTTTTAGACAGGGTTTCTCTATAGCTTTGGTGCCTGTCCTGGAACTAGCTTTTGTAGACCAGGCTGGCCTCGAACTCCCGGAGATCCGCCTGCCTCTGCCTCCCGAGTGCTGGGATTAAAGGCGTGCGCCACCACCGCCCGGATTAATTCAGTTATTTTTGAATAAAAATATTTTAAATATGTTGATGGTCTAACATTTTGTATGCAAGGATATTGTATGATTATCATTATCAAAGTGTATCTTATCTTTTTAATTTGTTAAAAAACATTAATTAAACATACTGTTTTCAGTAAAAAAAGAACATGAGTATCAATGATATTTTCATCACAAATACTGTATTTTTCAGAATATGAAAATAATAACTAATGCAAAGATTATGTGAAAATTTGATACTATTTTATCAGAAAAAAATATGCTTTTTGAATTAAACATATAATTTAAAATTTGGAAGGATATCTTAATAACTACAAATTACTTATAGGGTCTAAAGTGTATATGCATACAAATTGTAATTATCAGAATAAGACATTTTAATAATAAATAATGTCCTGGAATAATTATTATTATTATTATTATTATTATTATTATTATTATATTTTCAAGAAATGGTTTCTCTGTAGCTTCTGAGTCTGTCCTGGAACTAGCTCTTGTAGACCAGCCTCGAACTTAAAATTATTTTCTTTCTGATATTGCTGTAGGAGAAGGAAATAACTATTTCCCTACATATTTTAAATGCCCTTAAAGAGATATTCAGGATTCCTAATGAAATATTTTATACCCATAAATCAGTGAATCAAACAACTATCATCAGAGAAACTTCTTCCTCTGGTATATGCCAATTAATTCAAAAATCCATAATTGAAAAAATGTACAAAAAGTAAGAGACTTTGGATCACTTGGTCCTAAATGACTGATACCGTGTTACACTCCGCTACTGATACCTATGTAAGGATATATTGGAGAGTAGTAGAGATAAGTCCACATTTATAGCTTCATAGTTTTCAAATACGAACCAAGTAGAAAACAAAAATATATTTAAATACTAAATAAAGGAAGATAATATTGTCCATAATTTCTTAGATGCATGCATTATTAACTTTTATCTTGAGTTCAATATTGAAGGTTACTTCTTTTTACACTTTTAAGGTTTCTTTTTTTTTTTTTTTTTTTGTAGTCTTAGGTATTATCCTACTCACAATCCCACACCTTGTTAAATAACAATCAATAGTAAGCCAAATCTCCAGAATGGAAATGTCTTTTCCCTTAGTGCTAGACAATTTGCAGCAGCGATTTATAACACATTTGCTTTTTCTTTTATGAAAGCACTCTGCCTTTCTAATAATCTCTTCAATTTCTAAATTTAATTGATGGACAGACAAAAAGAAAATAAGTAAGAACAATTTAGGCACAATTACATTATAGACAACATTTAACTAATATACAGGTGTGGTACAAAGAAACTTTTCAAGAAGACACATTATGGAAATGAGAGAAAGGAATATTTCCTATGAAAAGGCACATATCTTATATGCAAGGAAACAAGTGTCAGTTAATTTAAAAGAAATAAAATATTATCAATTACATTTTTGATGATATTCTGGTAAACTGTAGATTCATAACAAGAACAGTTTTGAAAAGTTCAAAGAAGAGTCCAGGACATACTTTTGAAAACACAGTGATGAAATAAATATAATTAAGCAGAAAGTTCAGATTAATCTTGACATAAATTAAAATGAAGACACAGTTGCCCCAGATCTATGGAATTCTATCAATACAGTGGCAAGAAAGAAATTAATAGTTATCTGTACTCACTAAAACAATAAAGACCTGTATGATACCACCTTAGCATTTAGCTAAGGGAACATTATAGAAAGGGGCGCAAATACAGTGAGGAAGTTGTGAAGGACTCTTGCAAAGGTTTGTCTTCTTTACATGCATGACAATTGCCTTCATGAATTCAGAGCAACTGTAGCTGCTTGCACAAGATAATGTTAATCAAAATACCAACATCCAAGGTGTTATAATCATAATATCCAATGCCTAGCTTGAGGAGCTATTGTAGTTGAAGGATACTAAGATGGGTAGAATCTGTTTTCTTAAAAAAAAAAAAAAAAAAAAAAACTGTCCACGGTAGATTGTCCAGACTCCATTGGATGGCTCAACAATCATCAACAAATAGACATCACTAAATGGACTTGATGAACTACAAAAAAAGTGACATGTTAGTTGGAAGACGATATGATGATAGGTCAGGTTTACTAGGATTTCAAATAGGAATAGGATCTTGACATAATCAAAATGTGTTGTAAATGTGTGAAACAGCAAAGAATGAATACAACTTAAAATAATAATAACAAGGGCCTCAAGGACACTCAAGCAATATAACAGATTAAAAACCAGATAATACAATTTGGACTATCAAACCACAGAAATAACAAGATCGTTAGATGAAATGTTAAAGTTTCTGATAGTTAGGAATAATAGTCAACAATTTTCTCTTGAAACTTCATTTTACAGATTATAAAAGAAGTCAAAGAAAAAAGATATTCAGGGTAAACGAGACAGACTACGTTTAATTCTATTGTTATAACTCTCCAGGTACATATTTCCAGTTAGTCACTTACCCTATCTGTTCTTATGTTTATTACTATTTAATGCCAAATGTATATGAGATAAATTTGATCAGGAAGGATGAAATATGTTATGTATAAAAATAATGATACAAATATTCCCCACACAATTATTAAATATCAATAGGAGGGAAGAGAAACTGATGGAAATGCAGATGGCTGGACAAAAGACAAGTAAAGACAAGTACAGACTTCACATTATTTGATTTTCTATTCTCACCACATATATTAATAATGCACCTCTGAGAAATTCCTTCCATTGATCTCCAGTGGAATTTGTGGAGTATTTTTTCCTTCAATGTTCCATATTTGTGTACAATGATGTATGCTTGTCTACACCTTCCATTTGCCTTTTGAAATCTCCTTGTACCTGCACTGTTAAGTCCTCTCCCACTCACGGGTTTCCTTTATTTTCATAACCCATGAAGTATTGATTGAATTGATATCATAGTTTCCACAATTTCTTTATGCATTTATTATCTTGTTTATTCATACTTTATACATTCGAGAACATTGTTATATATTCATCAATGCTTGTATTGGCAGATCAAATGAATTTTACAAACATAGCTACCACAACATTGTTTAGTATATTGCATATTTAAAGAACACTCCATGTGAGTCCATTAATGGTCTTATGAGATGAAAAACGTATTGGTGTATGTCTATTCTTTACTGAATCAAGGTAAGAATAGTGGCATGCTAGCAAACATTAAATAAGTAAATTAAGCCAAGTGCAGAGAAACAAACATTTTATAACCAAACTTGCCTGTAAAACATTAAGTTTGATCTGATTGAAACTAGGGAACAGTTGTGATTTAGAAACTGTGATGATTAGAGGAAAGATGATGTGGGAGTCCCTCCTGTGTGCTATGATTACCATAAATGAATTAAGAAAATGCCTTGGCCTGTTGATAGGGCAGAACTTAGGTAGGCAGGGTAGACAGAACTGAATGCTGGAAGAAAGAAGGGCAGAGTCAGAGGGATGCCATGGATCCTCCACCACAGTAAGACATGCAGAAATTTTACCTGGTAAGCCCAGCCTTATGGCGATACACAGATGAATAGAAATGGCTTAAATTTAAGAGTTAGCCAATAAGAAACAAGAGCTAATGGGCCAATCAGTGATTTAATTAATACAGTTTCTGTGTCGTTATTCCTGGGCTAAGCTAGCTGGGTGGCTGGGATGAACAAGCGGGCCCTCCCCCAACAGAAAGGGAAAAGAAATGACCAGTGGATATAATAGTTCAATTCTATAAAAACGATTTTAAGAATGCTCTTCCTCAGTAGGGAATCTATACAGAGCAGTGATGTGCTGTGCAATTCACAAAGCAAAGAGGAAGATTTCCAAACATTGTACTATGAACAAATGACACCTTTGAAGTTATAAAGGTGTTTAGCTCTATTAAGATTTTAACAATGTATACATATCTTAAAATTATATGACATTCCATTAACATATTCATTTTTGTGTACATTAATTAAATATTAAATGTGACATGTCATGGGAGATGACAGGTTGGTGTTGCTACTATACACTTTCACTTTCTGCAATGTGGAATCTGAATGTGGCATCATCTCTATGTTCTGATAAGCAGAACACCTGCATAGCCTGATAAAAAAAGATATCTTAAACCTCAATTGTAAAGAGATAAGATCTTAACTGCAGAAAATCAGTCTTTCTGAGACATCCATATGTTACATCAAGGTGAAATCCCCCTTACTAACATGTTGCAAAACTATTTTAAATGGACAATTTCAGGCTATCCAATTAAATCTCTGAGAACATTAGTGAAAACAAGCAAGTGCCTTCAGACATAAGTGAGTGTATCTCAAATAATCAGTTTGGTGTTTTTCTGTTTTTCTATGCTTATCTTCGCTTATGATAGGCCACAGAAATTGCTTAAGTAAAGAAATGCAACAGAATCTTAAACTAATGGGCATAGTGTGCTATGCTTTAACTTAATGATGTGGTACTTTTTGGACTATCCCACTTTATATGTAAATTTCTATAACCCTGGCAAATGGAAAATTTCATCTAGACTATGCAGCATCATTGTGCAGCATAAAAATTATATCAAAATGGTTTTTCCTGATGACATGCATCCATTAGGAAAAGACCATAAAATGTTATAAACAGACTTCGATCTGCTAGGTGATGATTTTTCCTGACAAGCAAATGTGCTGTTCTGAGTGGAAACGGAGTAATACTGTTCAAAGCAGCAAAATGATCTGAATGCCTTTTGTTTTTTTTTCCAAGAATATCTCTCAACAAGCACAATAAGCTGTCTAAAAATGCAGTTCTTAGAATAGCCCCTTGATAAAAGTAAGTTTTACAAGATAAATCTAATATTTTTTAAATATTGATGGGAAATATATTGATGAAGATAGAATTCTCTAATAATTATATATTATAATATGAGCATCTTAAGATGGTGAGTGGTTCCAAAAATATCATTATAAAGATAAATTTTCAATTTTAGTAATTATAGATTTTGGATGTTGTCCCAATTTGATACCTATATCTAAAATGATCTACATTCAGCTGTTATTGAGAATATGGTCAAATATGTTCCAATATAATATATAAATATAATTAAGACCTTTATGGTTAAATAATAATTATAATCCTAGTAATTTAGAAATAATATTTTAATTAAATATATGACCAAAAGGTATTATTTAAAGCATTACAAAAGCTGGAAATATATTTGTAGATGCTGAGAATCTGTGATCATATCATAGGGCCCAGTTCTTATACTGTTCTAATTGGCAAAAGTTTAAGCAAAGTTTGATAATGGGATAAATTAAGTCTTTAAATGATACTATTTATTTGCAAATTCAACAGTAAAGTTAGAAAATACATTGATGTTGAAAAATTGTGGCAATTTAGCAATATATATATATACATATACCACTAAAAAGCAATATTTTGTAATAAAAAGAAATAAAGTAATTTGACTTAAGATACACTCCAGAAGATAGAATTCATACTAAACACTACTAGTGTGTCCAAGAACCTAAAACTAGATAGCCACTGGATATAGGGGAGCAGAAAATGCAATATTCTACCAAAAAATGTAGCAATAAAATGGTTCCTAATGACATGCCACTATATTTATAGAACACTTCCTTGTTCAATCATACTCAGAGACTCCTCCTCTTGCAGCAGATGTGAAAAAATGCAGAGACCATCAACCAGTCAATTTAGAGAGAGAGTGAAGTATTGAGCCATGAATGGAATATCTCTATCAAATCCCACCCTTTAGGGCTCAGTGAAGGAACCCTGAAGAGGAGGAGGTGCAAAAAAGTAATAGAATGAGGGGATGGGGAGCACCAAATAAACCAGGCCATCTAAATCAACTTGATTGATAGGCTGTGAACTGGCAGAGACTGAAGGCAGCACATAAACAGGGTGTGCTGGGTTTGCACTGATTGGGTAAGTAAAAGGAGATGTTGATGGATGCTCCTATCCTTAAACCAGAAGCAAACTCTATTTTTAAACATTTGCAAATAAAACTTTTGTTTCCTACTATGAATGTTGTTGGGGAAACAAACAACTCTTAAGGGTAGGCTGTATGCACAACAATAGCCGGCCAAGTTTTAACAGCTCAATGGCATTCTTAGAGATTCCTAGTCTCATAATGTCATGTCAAGGATTTTACTTTAAAAAATACCTCATCTTTACTTCATTTTATTCCATTTATGTTATTTGTTCTCTCTTTAAGCCTAAATGTTTTGGTGTATATTTTATGGCTTCTACTCTTTGGTTTTCATGATGATCCTGAATGTTCAAAATAGTGAGTCTCTGCTTCTAAACTTGTGCCTTTACCTGGGTTCTTTTTCTTCTTTTTTTTTTGTTGTTGTTGTTGATTTTTCTGTCCTGTTGCAGTGTGTTACTTTTAGTTGTATCTTATTTTGTTTTCTTATTATCATCCAATAAAAGCGTGTTTGTTTTCTGATGGAGAGATGAAAACAAAATAGATTCTGATGGGCATGGAAATGGCAAGAAACTGGGAGCAGAGCGATGAATGAAAATAATGTTCCTGCACACAAATGGACAGCACTATTTATAATTAGTTAGAGAAGCAAAACATAATACCCATGATGGATGAAATATAACCTGGAATAGACTTGATTGGTAACAGTAGAATGATAAAACCAATAAAATCTATAGTTCTAGAAAAAAATATGTAAAATGTTTCTATTTGACAAGTTTGTCAATCTCCATTAGTGAGGATAAAATTATAAATCTAAATAATCACTAAGCTTTACTATAGATATTTTAAAAACAAAATTACACACACAGAAAATAGAAAGTACAACACTGTTTGGCTAAGAGCTTAGGCATATTCCTAGTTAGCTCTTTCATCTTAAATTAACTCTGTTTTACTAATGAGTAAATTACTTGTGTATCACCACAAGGCTGTGGTCTACACATCAAGTTCCAATATCCTTCTCCTTGACAGCTACATGGCATCTCTAGACTCTGCTTACTCTTTCTCTCTTTCTGTTCTGATTTCCCCCCTGGCTTTACTCTGCTAAGTCATTGGTCCAAACAGTTTTATTCATCCACCAGTAAGAGCAATACATATACAAAAGGACATCCCACATCAAATGTCAAATAAAATTATTGCAAAATTTCAGAGAGAAAAGCATTTTTTATCAAGAAGAGAATAAAAACTATCGTGTAAATTTATATAGTTCAGCCTTATGTATATATTATAGAAAATTTAATTTTAAATGATACAGATAAACATGTCTCATATTTTTAAGGTATGTTAGGCACTACATGCCTGGTCAATTTTCCAGTACTGTGATTTCAATAACTGTAAAGATTATATTAAAATGTATTTCTTCTGTCAGAGACAAACCGAAAATGGACAGATGACATGAGAATTTATTTTAGAGACAGCAGTGGCTAAATGACCAGGGACACTAATTCTTTCCCTTCTCCTTAAACACAGACATACTTTAACAAGTCAGCAATAGTACTAATCATATCATTTTTTTTTCTATTGAGTGATAGTCTATTGTTTCCTTGAAGGTGAATGAATTTTGCTTTTAGGAAGGTAATTTAGGTAGGAAAGATTTATCAGTGGATAAAACAATTATGTAAGTATGAGGGCTTGTGCTTAGATAACCAGTAACAAGTCAAAACATGAATGGGTGTGTTCTCTAGACACTTTCTCCAGTTTACGCTAGAACTGTATTTCCACTACTGTCCTGAACTCTCCTCTCTCATCCTGATCTTTTGCTAAACTTCTTCAAAATGGTAAGCTAATTCTTAGATAAATTAAGATTCTATGTCTCAAGATGTTCATGTTTGCTCACTGAGAACTTTCAAACTTCAATCTACCTAGAGAATATCAGAAGTCCTTCTGCATCTGCATAGGTTAGACCAGACTTAGCTTGCTGTTTGATACTTGTTTACATTTGATATCTTCTTCAGATAAATGATATCCTCATAATTAAATAATTTACATAATTTTAAACATATCTATAATTCTATAATGGGCCTTGAGTTATGACAATTATTATTTTATTTTTCTGTTTTGTATACCTCATAATGTTAGTATGTATGTAACATGATTTCAAACCATTGTTTGATGAGAAAATTCAAAATAAAGTCAATAGCTTTTAGGTAGTAATGAAAAAGAAAAGTCAAATACTCTTGATAAGATAATGAAGAATAGATTTCAATTAAATGGCACATTTATTATAGTATATAGCCAGCTCTTTCCCAATAATGCAGCATTCTGTTATGCCTCTGTGCTGATGCATGCAAGTCTCAATGTAGTAAGAAGTATATAGAAACCTTTTGAAAAATTGAATTATTAATATAAGTGACTTCATGATATAGTGGAGCAAACCCTGCTTTTAGAAGTAAAAGGCTGTAGTCATAAATTAGACCTATGATGTTGAAAAAAGCACTTACACCTTCTTTGCTTCAGTACCCACATTTACATGATGAAAAGTGACTCCTCTTACTCTGTTTATAAAATCGGTTGCAACAGGCTTTGCAGAGTATGAATAAATCAGCTTAAGGCAATACATCTAAGCCTGGGTGCTGGTCTACCGCTATCGTAAGGACACAATAATTTTAGTGTAGAACATTTAAATGTGATTAGAGACATAAGCTATTGTTATTTCTGGCTTCATCTCAGTGATAAAGATATCTGGAAAGAATGGATCATTTTCCCCTACAGAAAGAAAGTACATAGTATGAAGCCATTTCATGAACTCATAAGATCACAAAGAAAGCTGGAACAAAAGCTAGATTTTATATATATCCTGAAGATACCATTAACGTAAATGTATAAGATTGCATTATGTTCTTCCCTACATCTGACTAAACTTTAGTGTCCTGAAACAAACAAACAAACAAACAAACAAATTAGCCCTTCACTTCCATGTTCTGAAAATATTTATTCAACCAATATCATGATTATCTTCTCTTTTTATTCCACATGTAAATCTGGAGCCATTTATCTGAGTCTCAATTATCAAGGTAACCTGGGAACTTGTTTTCAACTCTGAAGAGTGTAGGGTCCTCCATATAGATGACTTGTCAAGTCAATGGAACTCCCTATTCATGGGTTCCAGTACTTTATCAGTTCAGCTCTGTGTTTACAACCCTCCTCTCATTATTTGAGGATGCCACAAATCTCAGAGAATACTTCCTAGTTTCACATTTGTGGTAACAAAGGTGGGAGGAAACGAGGGAAGGAAGGAAGAAAAGTTTGAGAAGCAGGTGAAAGGTGCTCACTTAAGAAAATTCTTCTGTTTAATCAGCAGTAGTCTTAGGGTTAGCATAACGAGTATATTACTCACGTGTGAATGTTGGCAGTATGATTAAATTGTGCATTAATTGCTATGAATTATTGAATGAACTATACATGACATATTTCATGGATTTTAATACCCAACTAAAGAATTAGAAATAAATGATTGACAATGAACATCTCATATTTAACTCCAGTGGGGGATGTAGTCAGTAATTCTCATTTAAATTAATGTAAATTCAGATAGACAGAAATAATACATATACAAAAGAACTTTACAACTGTAAGTATTAATGCATAAGAATATAATATAGAAGAAATAAAAAACAATAAACTATATTCTAATAAAGCTAGCCTGTATATAAATTGGTAGAAACAACAAAGGGAATGGTATTAATTTCATACCTTAAATAGCTATGAGACAACTTAGAATCACCAGTTATTCAATTCCCAGAAGTAAATACATTCAGAGAAATTTGTTAGCCAATAAACGTACTTTTAAATAAAAGAACTGAACTTCTTTTCTGTTAAAAGCTAAATTAAACATGGAGCTGGAGAATTCAATTTAGGTTGAGTTAACTGGGAGTGCAAGGAAGTCATGGAGGTATGCCAGGATCACACAGGCCTCCTGATGGACAAAGCTGGAAAAGATTTAACTGAATAAATAATGTTACCAATTGTAATACAAACAACATAAATATTAATAGCTCTATGTTGATAGAAATAAATGATTTAATACCTTGGTGAATATTGAAGAAGTTGCAAACAACTATTAGCATTCCAAGTAATATGCTAAGATTAAAAGAAAAAAGATAATAACTCGTTATGTAATCAAAATAATTATCGTAAATAAATCTGCACATGACTGAAGAAAATACGGGTTCTATATACACAAGAGAAATAACTACAAATCCTCATATTGTGTTTTCCCAGATCTCCACTCTATGTTTTTTAACAACTTTCTATCAGCCATCTCCCTTAAATAAAAGATCAGTTTCTCCTATTGAGTGTGGTTTAGTTTTTATGATGCACCTTTAATTGTGCTTTTAAATACTTTTTTGATAACTTTCAGTAATGCATTTTGATCCTATTTATCCCACTTCCCCACACCTGCCCTCCATTTACAAACTCCTTATCTACCCTCACAAGTCTGGGTCTTCTCCTTTTTTAATTCAGCAGGCAAATATATGTAGGACCCCTATGCTCTTGAAATTATGACTTTGCCTTGCAATATGGTCAACTTACTAAAAGATTTTAAATATAAACTATTCTCACATGCCAGCAGTTATCAGTTCTCCATGGCTCTTCAGTTAGTGGTGGTATTTATGGCACACCTACCTTTATTAGGATGTGATTCGCAGGTTTCATCACATGCAGATCTTGTGCCACAACTGGGAAGTCTTCTTTGTGCAAATACATTGCTCCGGCAGGAAATCACTTTCCCTGTAATCACCTACACCTCTGCCTCTAAAACAATCCCAGGCCTTGAGTAGTGGGTGTTTTATATTTGTCCCTTGTGATCTGGAAATTCTGTAATATTTTTTATTTTTATTTCTGTGAACTTTGACCAGTTGCATACATTTGTTTTTTCTTTCTTTCTTTCTTTTTTTTTTTTTTTTTTTTTTTTTTGCTAGCTGCTGCAGGAAGAAACTTCCCTGTAGTTTCTTCCTGTACAATTGAGCGATGAACTAATCTGTGGGTATAATGACTTGTCCGTGGAGTCAGTTTAATACTGTGGCCTTTTAGTAGAATGTAAGTAGCAGTTTCTCCCTTAGGGCCCATGACTTATCTTGCTCCAGGCTCCTGTCTCTGATAATCACCAGGTATGGATTTTGTCTTGAGCAGTCCACCTTAAATCCAATCACAAAGTGGCTGGTTTCTGTTAACAACTCACTTCAATAAATACAATATAGGGAGAGGAAAAAAAAATCACTTGACTTGTCAAAACCTGGAAATGTGGGTATGTTAAGAAAGTGACCAATATCAATCAATACATATCAATTCACACTGATTTTTCTAGGAAAATTTTTTGTGAAAAATTTATCAAATAATTAGCCAAGTTTAATTATGCCTAAGAAAAAACAAAATATACAACTAAAGAGAAAAATATTCTACAAAAATCTTGAGCAAACTTTTTTAAAATTTATTAGTATTAACTGTTAAAAATGTAGACTTTGGGAAGGGCTGAGAAGGATAAGAAATTATGACGATTGAATCTACTTGGCATCTTCAATTTGAGTCTCCAATTAAGTAATTAAATAAGTATAGAACTTTATAGGAGGAAAACTCTAAATCCTGAATTAGTAGAGATATTGGTTAATACATTATACCAGAATTAATATTTCACTTACACAAATATATTGTTATTTTCATTTAACAAAATAAAACCACCTTAGGAGTAATTGGGGATATTAGTATTTGAGTAAGCTTTGTATTATCTTGAAACTTTGGTGTTAAACAGTTTATTTTCAAACAAAAATGAATAAATTAAATATATTTTCATAGAAAATGCGTATAGAGCCATAACTCCATGAGGAGTTATAGCAAAACTTTATAAGAAACACATGAGTTAATTATGCTAATTGAGTTTAAAATGCCAAGAAAATTTCTTTTTTTTTTTTTTTTAGGCTCAATGTCCTTTATTTATAGCTAGAAACCAATTATGAGTGAGTACATCCCATGTTCATCTTTTTGGGTCTGGGTTACCTCACTCAGGATAGTGTTTTCTATTTCCATCCATTTGCATGCAAAATTCACTATGTCATTGGTTTTTACCGCTGAGTAGTACTCTAATATGTATATATTCCACACTTTCTTCATCCATTCTTTTATTGAAGGACATCTAGGTTGTTTCCAGGTTCTGGCTATTACAAATAATGCAGCTATGAACATAGTTGAACAAATGCTTTTGTCATATAATAGGGCATCTCTTGGGTATATTCCCAAGAGTGGTTTCTGTTGGCAAAGAGGATCACTTGGGACCCCACAACCAGCAAAGGCTTTTAGCAAGGGTATTGGTTGTGTTTTGCAAATGGACACTAAGGTTTTAATGCTGAAGACAATAATATATACATAACTCACAGAACATGGAAAAGTCTAACTGGTGTCTGTCTAGAATCTTTTGTTGTTGTTGTTGGGACAGGGTTTCTCTGTAGCTTTGGAGCCTGTCCTGGAGCTAGCTCTTGTAGACCAGGCTGGCCTCAAACTCACAGAGATTGCCCTGCCTCTGCCTCCTGAATGCTGGGATTAAAGGCACCACCACCACCTGACTAGAGTCTTTACCCCTACAGCCTATTGTTTATGGTACTTGAATGTGTTCTGCATTCTACCAAAGCAGAAAGGTAAGCACCAGCTCAGCTATAAAGACTTCTATCTAAAACAGTAATATGTCAGCAAGATACACTGGTTCAATAGTGGCATAAAGCTTATGGGAGAAGCCAACAAATATCTGATTTAAATAAATGCCCATTCAATGAGATTGAACCCATTCCTCTTGCTGCCTTGTTGGTCAAGAACCTGAGACTGGATAACTCATGGGAAAACCAAATACCACAGTTCAAAGAAGGAACACAGCAATAACTACACAATGCTAAATGCAGAGCTAAATGCCTTTCCCCAACCATCATCATAAAAGTTTCCTCCTGCAGCAGATGGGAACAGAGACCCACAGCCAGAAAATATGCAGAAAATGAGAGACCGTGGAACATCCAGTCCTAAATGGTATGTCTCGATCAATTGCTTCCCCTCGTATCTCGAAGAATTCTGTGAGAGAAAACAAAAGAGTGTAAGAGGCAGAAGGGATGGTGGACAATAGGAATCAAAGGCCTTCTAACACACAACACAACTGAAGAACATATAGACTCACATTCACAATGGAAGCATGCACAGAGGCCTGCATGTGTCTGCCCAAGATGGGCTCCTAAAACTGAAAGATGTTGAGACATGCACTATCCCTAACCTAGAATCTCTTTACAACTGATAACCACTTGAAATTTTAAATTCAATTTAGTTTGCTTATTTGTTTCCCAAAGGAATCTTACTGGGAAAGGAAACCACTCACAAGGGTAGGCCTGATCCCAATCAACAGGCATCCAGGTTATGAAAATGAATGCAATGGCAACATTGCAGGTTCTTTGTCTGAAAATCTCGAGTCACTGCATTTTTAAAAAACCTTCCTTGCCCTTTGCCTATTAATTAAGTCTTCTGCATTTGTGTTTGGGTTTTTATGTGATTCCTGCATATGAGCACATGTGTGTCTCTGTATCTTATGTTTCTTTTGCTTTATTTTTGGCTCGTTTTCTGTTTTGTTTACTTTGGACTTTTAAAAGTTGTTTGGTTTTTTATTTTGCCTTATTTTCTTTTATTATTATTCCTTAGATGTTTGTTATATTTTTAATGAGAGACTGGATACAGGTGGGAGGTAAATGGAGAAGAAGCATTAGGGGAACCAGTAATCAAAACATATTTCTATGAAAAATATTATATTTTTACTGTATTTTCTTTTATTTTAAAGAAAAATAGAAAAAGATTCCGGAATTACTTGATTTTTATTAACATTATTGTATTGGAGATGATGTATGTATGATGGTATGAAAACCACAGTGAATGTGTGGAGGAAGGCAACTTTGTAAATTTGTTTTTCTTTTTATATGTTTATGGGTGATCTGGAGATCAGAGTCAGTTTGTCAGTTTTGTTATAAAATTTTTTTTGTCCAATGAGCCATCTTGCAGAAGAAAAAATTTTGTTTTTCGCATACCTTTGGAAATTTAAGGAGGGTCTAGGAGATGGGAGCGTGGAAATGCATGGCATTATTTCAAGAGTCATAGGCTATTAGAACATTTTGACTTCATTGATTTTGAGTAAATAAAACATATTTAGGAAGAGTTAAATCCTAGTATAATGCTCAAAATTAAAGGCAGGACCCTTGACTCCTCATTGAGAAAAGCTTCAGGTTTCAGCAGTTAATATCTGACATAAAGTTTATATTATTTATTCAACTAGCCATTCTATGGCATAATTTGTTACCAAGCAGGAGAAGAAAAACAGACAGCTTCAGCCATTCTGAATCATAATCTAAATTTTCTTTATGCTACAATCCTTTCAACTCACTTGTGCAGGTCTAATAACCATGGACATTTACACGAGTTTATTCAGTCTTCTTCAAAGGCAGTCATTATATTTGTTCAAAAAAGAAAGAAATCTCATGTTTGAGTGTATTTTTGACTTAGGGTGAAATTATTGAACCTTCTGATTATTTTAGAGTTTAAAACGATTTATATTGGATCACAATAATACATTTAAAGGTCTCTCTCTGTAATACTCTTCTAGCCATGAACTGAATGGCTCTATCTTAACTCTGCACTGTTAATTTTATTGCAGTGATTGATAAACCTTGTCACTTTGCCTTTATAAACCTGCTATTTTCAGGGTTGCATTTACTGCCTGCCTTTTTACAAACCGCCACTGCATATGAGCAGTTTAACGAATGTTAAATTTCAGAGACAGATAATAGATAATTACACACATTTAAATGATGAATGTTAATTTGATCCTAATAAATGTCAGGTAAATTAAGGTCAGGTCTGTAGAAGACAGTGGTTCTAAAGCAAATTTCATTATTAGCCAATAAATATGTCTCCACTCTTACCACCTCCCACTATAACAGTCTCCTCAGAAATTAAAATGGCATTTAAAGAAATGTTATGTATAACTATGTAGTCCACAGTCCACATTAACATAGGTTTGAGATACCAGTTAAATGAAATATTCCAAAATAATAGGAGAAAATACTGACATATTACATGTTCTAAAGTAATATTAAATTAATTTATAAATTTCACAATAGTAGACACAGGATAAGAATATTAATTGCCCTACTTTACCCACAAGTAGAATTTGTGTCTAAAATTAATAGTTAATATCTTGTGTGCAGAACTCATTTGCAGCTATTTTTCATGTTGGCCAATTTCTTTAGAAGACTTAGATGAAGTAAAAAGAATTTCTAAGCAACATGCTGTAGTCTGAAAACTCCGGCCCAAATTCTTGACAATTGCAAAACATTACAATAAAGTTTTAAAAATGCTAGGGAGAATATAACACAAATAGTATGGTACATAGATTTGATGTCAAATCCACTCTGATTAATATTTTCTTATTTTTATGTTTTTAATAGAAATAGAAAAGAATTTAAACATTTATCCAGCATTCTTTCATCCCTTCAGCCCCAAACAGCTACCCTGTCTTATAGTCTTCCTATAACTCCTTTACTCTCATGTTAATAACCTCTTTTTTCTTCATTAGCTTTGCATGTATTTTTGTGCATACATACAAAAAAAACTCAATGTGTACATGTGTACACACACACACACGCACAAACATATATCTGCTGCATCAATTTGTATTTGTGTGTATATGGTTTTCAGGACTGACAACTCAACACTGAACAATCCATAAAGGGGGTAATCTCTGAGAGTGACTGATTGTCCTTTTCCTAGTAGTCCTTAGTTGCTTGCTGCTTTTGTTCAAGGGGTGGAACCCATGAAACTTTACCCCTTCGATGTTGTTCTGATTTTGTTTATGCACTCATTTCTAGGGAACAGTATTTGACATTAGAAATTCCGGAACTCTGACTCTTACAGTCATTTTACCCCTCTTGTCTGAAGTTCCCAGAGTCAAAGATGCAGAGAATCTAATGTAATGCAGTGTTGATGTAGTGTGTGTGTGTGTGTGTGTGTGTGTGTGTGTGTGTGTTGAGACATGAATGGTCTCTTGATCTCTTCACTGTGGTTTTCTGTGATGTTGTTCACATGCTGAAAAGAGTTTTCTTAATGCAGGAAGAGAGCTCCACTTAATTGTGGATGTTAAGGAATATAAGAATAACATTTCCAACGTTCTAAGGAATTATGGTTCTCGAGCAAAGTGGTAGTAGCAGATTATTTTCTAAGTTCAATGACCTCATTAACCACAGAAATAATGCTAGGTTTCCAATACTGGGCATGATTTTCCATTGTTAAAAAGGCCTTACATCAAATTAGAGAGCTGTTAGCTGTCACCTCACTGACCTCTTTGTCAGCTATTGAAATTTTTGCATATCCTGTCATGTTAGTAATTGTCATGATTCATATATCCAAACTGGCTCATTTAGTAGATTCACTAGTATTTTCTGGAAACATTTCATGGTTCCAGAAATTGAACAAAAGAAAGAGGCTTTCAGGTCCGATGTGACTTGAAATAAGTGCATGGATAATACTGTATGAGTTGAGAAACAATTTTTCTTCCTTGACCAGAGGAAAAAAGGAAGCTTATGTAATCAAACTTAGGTTCATAATCTTTTATTATATTATTGATAGCATAATTTTATCTACTGTCTGATTTTTATTTTATCAAGCCAAGGTGAATATTAACTTAATGTGATGCCACCTGTGCAGGAGCTACCAATATTTCATGAAAATCTTCCACTGGAATTAATCAATTGTTGAATCAGGCCCAAGGGCTCAAACACAATAATACAAATGCTATAAAATTATCTATGCAATCATTTGAAAGGCATTGGGCTTATGTTTACTGAAACAAGGGTGTAAAATTTGCAAGAGTAATTTCTGTGGTAGGGTTCTTCAGAGAAACCCAAGAGTTACAATGAGTGTCTTCTAACCACCTTCTTTCTGCTAGTGGCAATATAACAGTATTACCAATATTTTCATATTTTCTAATTTTCAATCAAAATTACCAAATTTTCATTGTAAACTTTGATCTTCACTCAAAGACAGGTGCATCTCTCTCCTCACTTTTACAAACTTTCTCTTCTTCCTTGTTATTGAAAACTATTACTATGAAAAAAAGGCCACTCAAAGAAGAGTTTTGAAATAGAGACATTGTTCTTCTAAACTCGTGAATTTATCAAAAAAAAAAAAAAGAATGCTTTGCTTCCTTTTTATTGTGAGAGTAACAAGCCACTACTAACTGTGAATCTCAGGTTTAGGCACTTTCTCTTGATTTATAAAAGCAAATTTGAATAATTATAATTATTCTTCAGGACAATGCTTGAGATTTATTTGGTCATGTTTAAAATGTTTCTTTATTTAAATAATTTTATGAAAGAAAATATAGCAATTATTTTAGAAAAAAATCTTTATGCAGTATAAATTGAAACAATAAACAACTTTCTACTCTGGGGTTATTGTACAGACCAGATTTTTTTCAAGTGAAGTAAAAAATAAAATGATTTAACAACTCAATTCTTATTGCTGTATAAACTGATATTAAAATTTAGTGTTCATAAATCTGATATAAACAGTCCATTTTCTGCTTTTTATGAAAAACTTACACTATAAAATTTTGTGTCTGGAAGGCATTATAATTATTTAAATCTAATGTTAAAAGTAAGAAAAGAAAACTAAAATAATTTTACTGGAAGATATAAAGTGCACTGACTGTCTAACAAATAAGCTAATATAGAAGCCACAAATGTAGAAGTATGTGTTTTTCAGTTTATAAATAACTAACAGAAGTGTTCATTTGTAGGAAAGAAATATAGAAAGTTCTTTCATAGAAAAGAGATGACTTGGAAATTTTAAATAAGTGGATTGAGCAAATTCAAAGAAATACTACAGACATTTAATATATTCAAAACAGCCTTTATGTTCGCACATGTGTATTTATATAGGTGAGTGTGGCATAATTCATGTCATTAAGAAAAGAAACTATGAGAGGATCAAAAATGTTTTAAAGATGGAGAGGAAATGGTATCAAATACTTGGAGCTTGAAAGAAGAAAGGGAACTATTGTATTAGGAAGGTACAAATGTTGGGAGCAAGAGAATGGGAGGGAAGTGTGGGATGGGAGGGACTATCAATCAAAGCAAAACATGTAAGAAAATGCTATTACATGTTCTCTTTCCTTTAAATAATAGTAAAAAAAACAAAATAGGAATAATAAAGAGGGAAAGAAAAAGGAACAGAATATTGGTAGTTCTTAAGTTAGAATAATTGTTTTATTGACATGGTTTGTAAATTATGGGCACCTGAAACTTGTTACTGATACCCCTCAGAATATTGCTGTTGTACATTTCAATTATTAATCTGAGAGAATGACTCAATGCATTATTACAAATTCATAAATTCTTTATACCAATTACAATTTATAAAAATAAATGTATGTTACATTTATTAAGTATCTCTAACCAGTTCTCTTTATGGAGATACCAGTTCATGGCTTTCTATCTTATATGAACTTCTATGACCTTCTATCTTCCAGAAGACTATTTATTTTGTTTAAGTATGACAGGGAAAAAATACCTTGATATTAATTTGGTTGTCTGGATATATCTTTAACTTTCCTTCACTTGTAAACTGTTTTCCTGAATATAAAAGTATTAGGGCTACATAGTTATTTTTTTTTGTCTACCAACAAAAAATACTTCAGATTTTTTTTTATTCAAAATTTCTGATGAACAGTCTGTTGAGTATTTGTGTTTGTTTCACTCTAAGTTAGCAAGACACTTATCATGTTCATGTCATTTTTTTTTAATTTTCACCAGTGGTCTTCTTCTCATTTAACTTGTGTGTTTTTGTATTTCTGTCTCTGTCTTTCTCCATTTCTGTCTCGATGTAGCTGACTCTTTCTGTGTGTGTGTGTGTTTCTCATTGAGCATAGTAGAAATATCAAATGTCATGAAAACAATGTCTTCTTACCTTGAAAATAATGAAGGTAATACATCTTATTAGTTCCTTTTTGGTTTCTGTGATAGAAATTACTTTGTTCTATCTTGTCTTGCTGGTCACAATGGACTCACCATGGCTAAATCTATGAGTCACATTAAATTTTTCTCTTTTAAATTGTTTATTTTAGGTTGTTTGGTTAGAAATAAAAGGCTCAAAAACTCCAATCATTTTATATTGCATTGTGATAATAAACTTGACTACATTCCATAATGAGGTGACATGGAATGTGATTTAAAGAGAATAAGATATTTAATAGAGCACAGCAAGTCTCAATGATGCCAAGAATCAGTCAGTAGTATATTCCTTGTTTGCTCTGAAGAAACTGTGTAATAATAATATACTGAGTAAAAAAAAAAAAAAAAAAAAAACAGAGGTGAAGGGTTTGGCATTTTTCAGTTTGTTCTAAAATAAATTGCTTTCTTTGTTTGGAGCCAAATAAATTGTAACTGATGAAACTAGTATCATTAAAACCTAGAAGTTAAAAATAAGAAAGCTATTCTGAAGGCATCTCAGGAATTGATTAGGTACCACTCACCAGAAGCACAAATTTCTAAAATATTTTACTTATTTGAAAGATGATTTGGTGTAGGAAGACATCTCTGAAGGGTGCTAAACAATACAGCCTGAGGAAATATAGCTGTCTATCCATGCATACAGGAAAATACAGCTCGCAGAGACCCTTTTGAAGGGTTCTGGTTACAGTTGAAGCTGATGAAAATCCTTGGCATCAAGCATGTTATGCTGGATTAGCAGATGCATAATGCAAGAGTTATAAGGTCATGGTGTGTTACATCCAAGTTTCAAAAAATTGGCTAAGAATCCATTCAGTGGGGGAGAAAAGGTCAGGGCCCCTGTAGACAACCCACAAGAGAAAAATAATTGAAGCTGGAAAAGTGAAATTGAAGGTTCAATGAGACTAAGAATTGGAGATGAGAGGTGAGATATCTGCCAGGAAAAGCTGCAAAATATCACCACATATAGCCCAAATAAAAGTCGTGTGGGTTTTGAAGCATCAAGGTTATTGGAGTAGTGCTGAGGTAGATAGTTCTTTTGGCTTAGAGAGTAACTCCATAAATTGTGTAGAAAATACATAGAACTGCAAGATTTATTGTTTGGATTATTGAATTTTAGTCTTACTTTGGTTGCATACCTATCTCCTTTCTAGGTCATCGTCTTTTCAATATTATTCATATACATGCTTACTTTGTGATTAGGGTTTTGGAACTTAGAGATCTCTCTTATATATTATAAATATTCCTAGATCAAAGTTTTAACTGAAGAAAATACTTTAGATTTAGACATTTGAAAAACACTGAGAACTTAAGGTATAAAACTATTTCACATGTACTAAATCACTATTCCCTTTGAAAGGTCCTTTGAGTCATTAGCTGCTAAGAGTGATTAGAATATTATGGTTCAGCTATGAAATTTGTATCATGCTTAATATACTTGGTGCTTGACTGCTGGCAGATAGACTTCAAGGAAGAGATTTAGTTCTTAATATTTAGACATAAGAGAATTATATTTTGTCAGATTTATAATGTGTTGATTGACACTATTAAGAACTGGCCAAAATTAGGAGACAGGGTCTTTTTAGAGGGAAGTAATTCACTATTATTCTGCCATTAAAAGTGAAACTGTGTCTCAAGATTAAAAGAAAAAGATATATCTTTGGCCAACCACTTTGTATTCTCCCTGTCCTGAGGTGAGGGATTATATCCCTCCATATTCTATTGTCATTATTTCAGACAAACCTGTGGAGCTGTGGACCACAATAAGTCCTCTACCCACTATCAACATCTGCACGCACAGCAGGGCAATGCGTTGTCATCCTTCTGAATCTCACCTGGGGGAAGGATCGCTTTTTTTCCCCATGTGTCTAAGGCTATAGTTCTTGACATATTTGGCACAAGTTAACAGCATATATTAACCGAGGCCATCATACATTCAGGGTTTCCTCTGTTCCACATTCATGTGAGCTTCTGGTATCATTCATGCTTATCTCAGCCTGCTGGTGATGGATGGTCCAGTCCCGATGCCCAAAAGATGACAAAAACTCTGGTGTAGTTATAGGCCTGCTTCTGGGATTGATCTTCATTATGGTCATCTTTGCTTTGATCTACTACCCAGACTTGTCTTATGAAGGACAGTTTAAATGAAAAATCAAACTAAAGCTATATGATAGGATTTGCCTTTAGCAAACAAAACAAAACAAAAAAACCTGTTAATCCAATTGAACACACAATTCTCATTGATCTCTAAACTAGTTCATCTGGGTATTATTTTTTTGATCTGCTGAGCTTGTGGGTTATATGTAATGAGATGCTTTTAGTAACTTTCCATTTTGTCTTTTTTTGGGAAAGGAATTCGATTAGTTTTTGTTCTATTCTGAAGTCATTCTACTCTACTGCAGTAACATGAATAAAGTGATGTTATAATTTTAGAAGTGATTACAACAAAATATTTTATAAGTACTATTGACTGAACTATTAAAACAAAAAATGTATACTTCAAACTTTATACTTAACCAATAGCTAAATTTATTTAAGAGTGAAATTCCATCTTTGAAGTGTTAGCCAAAATACTGAAAAATTAGGCTGCCAAGATCAACTGTTTTGTATTTAAATAATATTAGGTGTAATATAACCATGAGATTGTTTAAGGAACAAAATATAAATATTGTTTTTTCTTTATTGTATATTAATTTATTTTATACATCAGTATATAGAGAGTATATTTTTACATGTATGTGTGCTCTGTGAAAACACATTTATTAAAAAATTCTGTAATCAAAGAAATTTTGAACAAATTATAGTCATGAGAGTCTAAAGTAGATGGCTAGATTTACTTACTACTTTCTCTGCAAGAATGATGTAGTTAGTGAGTTTGAACCAGAAGCATGCACATAACAATCTGGGAACATTGATGGTAGATAACTAAAACACTAGTTCTGAGGAGGTTGAAACAGTAACATCCATGGGGCTTGTAAGCAAAACAATTAGTAAAATTGATATGATATAGATTCACTAGATGTGGGTTGTCCTGTTTACATGGTCTGTGGTGTATATTTGTTGTGAGAGAATGCTCTTATACACTCATATTGGTTTAATAAAGCTTTGACTGGTCGGTTTCCAGGCAGGAAGTATAGATGTATCAACCAGACTAAGAGAATTCTTAGAAGAGATCAGACAGAGAGTCAGTCACCAGGCAGAGTAAGCAAGATGAAAATGCCTCATCGATAAAAAGTACCAAGCCACTTGGCTAAACATAGACAAAAATTATGGGTTAAGTTGTAAGAGCTAGTTAATAATAAGCCTGAACTAATATGTCAAAAGTTTATAAATATATAAGCCTCTATGTTTTTATTTGAGGCTGAATGACTACGGGACCCAGTGGAACATAAACTTCTGCCTACAGATATTCTTCATTCAGATGATGTTGGATGACCCAGACCTTGATGGGTAGCACCAAATCCTAGTCAGGTAAGGCTGACTCTTTAACAGTGCAGAAATCAAACTGAACACATGCAAGCAAGCTCTTGACAACTGATATGTTGCAAAGTGATTGGCTGTTGAACTTGTTACCGTGAATTGTTGGGGTATTTTACCACACTAACAGAAAGGAACCTATAATATTCACTACTCATTTATATAAAAAAATTTAATTATATATTTTTATTAATTCAGAGCATATTAATAGGAATTCTTCCTGCATAATAGTAAAAGCATCATAGTCCAACACAGTAGAAGATTTATTAAATTTATGATATCTTGAAGATATAGCAAAGCTGATTTTATTTTTAAAACATAAGAAAGAAATTTGTGGGCTGATTAATACAATGAACAGCAATGTAATGTAGGGCACATAAAGTATTGACATTACAAAGAGAAGAGACACTTATAGTAAAACACCACTGGTAAATAGAAAATGCAAATGAAAGTCTTAAGAAGAAAGCATTTTTACTTCATTTGACAGTAGACATTAGTACTTTTGAAGTTGCCAGATGTTCAAGTCAGTACTGGTGAGTTTTCGAATTCACACAGATACAGGGAGAGGTACTGTGGTGTTCCAATGATATGCTAGAAGAAGCTTATTACTATATTTTAGATGAATAACAATACATCAAACTACCTTAAATATTGTTTTACATATTTATAAAAGTATAATTCCTACCAGGTTTTCTTCAGAGAGTCATGCAAGTATATGTCTAGCAACACTTTTTCACAGTATTTAGATTAGTAAGCAATGTATATGATTATCAAAAGAAGACATTTTCACAGTTAAAAATGAAACTCACATAATGAAAACCTATACCTTGCCCTTGTGAACTATTAGAGTCAAATACCCTAACAAAAATATAAATAATTGAGAAATCTCATTATAAAATTTGCAAGATAGTTCTATAAAAAAGGAAAACTATGCATAAATATATAAAATTCAAAATGAAGTTACATGCAGCAATCAGACATTTTAAAAGTAAATAAAAGAGTTTCCCATAATGAGGCAAAATTTGTGGTATACACTGAAGGGAGGCACATTTATAACTTCACAGCTGTTTTAAGCTTATAAGATCTTTTATGGTATGGCACTTAATATTAGTGAATAGACATACGTAAATAATACATATGTAGATAATATAAGAAAATAGAGTAGTTAGATTTTGAAAACTCATGGGATAAGCAAATGTTCTCATATTTTAAATGGGATTTTAGAACCAAAGGTTATATGAAATGCACATATTTAAATTATTTCTGTTTCCTTTACACACCACACAAATAGTCAAAGCATTTTCCTTAGAATATATAGATACCCTATTTACTGAAAATTGCTTTGATATATTCATTCATTCTTGCATATATATTTTAAATATTGAAAATACATATAAAATTCATTTGAACATGGTGTTTCATCTTACAGTCATATGCTGCACCTGGCTTTGCTTTTGCAGCTTCTTGGATTCTGCAGTGTTCTCATAACTGCATGTGGAAATAACAGACTCTTCGCAATAATTTACTCCAATATGTAAACTGACTATGATTTATAGGAACTTCTTCTTCTAAAAGGACGTTTGGGTTGTTTGTATGTTTATGGCATTTCAAAACAATATTGTATACATTAATCATTCCTCATGGGTGAGAGTGTATCAGTAACGTAAATGCAGTCACTTCTAGCACAGGAATTATGTGCATGTCTAAGTTGAGTAGATATTATCAATCTTCCTCCTCCCAGGTTGCATAAGTGTGCCTTTCCACTGGCGACAAAAGACATCAAATCTTTACGGTATTTGATCAGTAGAATAATCACCTTCAATTTGACCTATAGATCAAGAAATTCCTTCAAGACTTCTAGGTAGTTCTCTCTAAAAAATATTTTAGTTAGGCATGGTTTGTGTATATTGAAAAATGATTGCTCCTGTGGGGTGTGGTATTCATTTCACACGATCCATTCATTTCACAGATGTGTTTATGTGATTTTAATTCTATGGTTTGAGGAAAATTTTGACCAAATTCTATAATGTTTATAAAATAACGTATTTCAATGTCGTCAAATTCACTTCTATCCTATATTGGAAGCTGAGAATTACTTTAGTTTGGGAATTTAAAAATTGCTAGACATTTGTACATGATATAAAAATGAAAATTTTACTTATCCCAACTTCGAATTTAATGTTTTTCAGTAGTTGTTAGTGTTTGTCTAAAGTAGCATTATACTATTTTTTATCTATATTGCTTAACTGTGGCAAAATCAATTTTCATTTTATTCTATAATTACTTAGTAAATATTAGAGTGAATCTTTTATTTTTTACAATATTTTATTCAATCTTATAATTACATACATAAGATTTATTTTTATTTTATTTTGGGCTAGAATAACAAAATAAGAATGACTCGAACTAAGAACACTGAGAAAGAAATGTCAATTGCTAATCATTTAATATGCAGTTTGCAGCATTGTGGATCCGGGATGCTGTGCTCTTAACTGATGATGCTGAAGGTCATTATAATCCCTCTGACACCTCTTAAAGCCTAATTGAACGTGGGCAATCTGCACAATAAGTAAAATTTCTAAACTTAAGAGCAGAGCTAGAACTTGAGTAAATAATACTGGGCCAGATGCATTCCTCAAGGTGTGGAATGTGGAAATACTGACTTCTCCTGTGAGCAGATCTCCTTAAGGTCAAATGCTGACTCACCATGCAAATGGGAATCTTTTAAATGCAACATGAAAATATGCATGAACTTTTCAAGAATGCTTCAAAATCCTTATAGCAGATATATAAATAGTTGTAGAGTTATTAATAATTTTTACGTTCACAAGCAAAGAAAGTATGTTTATCTTTTTCACTCTCATGCAAGGATGAGAGCACTTCACTTAGTACCGAAGAAGTCCTAGACAGTTCATTAAGTTGAGGAGAAATTACATAAACACAAATGTGTGATTTTGTATAAATATAAAACAAGGACATGGATAGCACTATTGACACTTTAACAAAATTATACTATCTGACATTAATATAAGGATAAGAGTGCACATATCTCTGCACTTAAAACTAAAGGATGAAACTGACATGAAATATTCCATTCTGTTCTCCCACAATTCCTTTCTTCTACATGAGTTTCTCTATGTTCCAGGTACTTTGTGTCTCTGAAATGACAGGACTGATTCAAATTGTTTTTCAAGGACCCAAACACCTCTAAAAAGTAGTAAGAACAACTATCACATAATAGATATCTCAAAGGAGTTTGCTGAACAAGCCTGCTTTTCTTATAAGCATTTCTGTCCTCGGAGCCAGCGTGTTCCTTACCTGTTTCTTTGCTAAACCCCTCTGTGTAGCCTAAATTAATATCATGACAAATCAGGTAATAAGTGCTCGTACTCTTCAAGTCATTCCATCTCTTCTTCCAAATTTAACCAAATTCACTAAGTCTATTCTTTACTATGCTCGGTGAAACCATGATTTTAAGAAATACAATCCTTGTCTTTTTAAGACTGTTTTGTTGCGGGGCGGCAGTGGCACACACCTTTAATCCCAACACTCCGTGGGTAAAGGCAGGCTGTTTTCTGTGAGTTTGAGGCCAGCCTGGTCTACAAGAGCTAGTTGCAGGACAGGCTACAAAGCTACAGATAAACCCTGTCTTGAAAAACCAAATAAATAAATAAATAAATAAATAGATAAATAAATAAATAAATGATAGAAAGAAAGAAAAAAACAGACTGTGCCGTTGTCTTAACATGATTTTTACTTCCATCCACTTTCCTGCAAACAGCACATTTTTTTTATTATTTTTATGTCTGAATAAAACATTTTTATGTGTATACATCTTCTTTATCCATTTTTTATTCTCTCAGCCTGTGCAAAAATCAACACTAATTTTCTTAAAGGCCTTTATATAACACAAGGATATTTCAAGCCATTAAGAGAAATAGTTCAAGGTCTAGGCATATTTACTATCTGATAATAATATTGTAGGTCAGAAAATAAACTAAGAACTGAAAAATAGGGCTGCATTCAACTGAAAAGCTTCTGCACAACAAAAAAAAAACATTCAAAAGAGTTGAGAACCCACAAAATGAATGAAAATCAATGTCAGCTATCCATTAGTAGATTTTGATTCTTCCATGAAGATAATTACACTAGGCATCACTGACATAATTTGTTTAAAGTCCTTCAAAGAGTGACTGAGTTGTTCTTTAAAAAATTATGATCTCAATCTGGACATAAAGATGCAAACAGTCATGCTGTGAACAGCCTATGAAGATGGGCAGCCTCCAGGCACTGAGAGATTCTAGCCAGTGAGACTAGATAGGAAACCATGCGCAAAATTCCAAATAAACTTGAAGAAAATATCAAACTCCAAATGAGAACACAATATATCAAGCACCTTGAAGGTACTCCTGTGAGACTGAGAAAAGAATCCAGCTAAGTTTTTCAAGGGATGTTGACTCATAGAAAGAAAAGTAGCAAGTTTTACCAGAAGTTAATAAAATAGTGGACATGTGATATATAACAATATTAACAAGCACTGCCGCACACCGCGCCCCCGTGTTTGCATTCTGTGCTCTAGAACCCCGTTAGCAAGCTTCGGGCAAGGGGCTGGAGGTGAGGAATACAGACGCAGAGACAGACCGACAGGCAGACCTTTTAACACTGATACCAAAGCCCCTAGATTGCCCCCTTTATTGTGTTCAGGGGCAGATTGTATAGAGATAGCCACGCCCCAGCCAAACCCACCAGAAACCATTCTCCTGCCATCAGGAACTCCTGAAGGTCTCATGCTCAGAGCAGCTGTAGCCACTCAGATCAGGGGAAAACAAGTTGTTTACAAGAAATTCAGGATCTGGGGTCTCACTGCTCCTAACAAAGCACAATAGTTATATGTATATATAGGATTAGTTACTACCTATTACTAAAATTTCCAATTTCAGACAATTCAATGTGTCAATCAAGGGTAATATTAATAAATAAAATACTTGCTAATGGTGAAATTGGAGTCCTCTCCCCTAGTCTGCTTTAAAAAAGAATTGAACAATGGACTAAGAAGGAAACTCAGGTGCAATTTCATTTATAAAGGGTAAATGAATTTCCCTCAATGGTCCTTTACTGCTACTATAAAAAGAGGTCTAGATAATCTGAGTAAGAAAGCCCAGAGTGCGGTAGAGCTTCTCTTAGAGAATTTTTTTATGAAATAATCACTAATATGTTACAGGAAAAAAACCATCAGTTATGATGAGACCACATGAAAAATTTAGATTTCTAAATTTCTCTTACATTTTTTGTAAATTTTGATAATATGACATATTTCCTCATGAGTATGTCAGTGCAATAAACACTTTACAACCGTTACATTTGTTGAAGGTATTATATTAGTTTGAGAGAATTATCCAAGGAATAGAGCCTGGAAACAACCTGGCTTGCGTTTACCTTGAATACTAATGTGAAGAAAGAAAGAAAAGTTAAGCAAACAGATGACCAATAAAAAATTATCTAGACTATATGTGACAATATAGTGCATGAAGGGATCTTACATAATATAGCAGGAGGTAGGGGTTCTAGTTTTAAAGAACTGACTCATTGCATTCATGAATTTTATGTATTGATAGACCTTGGAAGCAGAAGCTGATGCAAAGGTCAGGAAGGAGTATGGCTTTCATGGTTGCCCCCCCCCCCATTGCTTGCTCAGCCTGTTTTATTATAGAACTCAGGACCACCAGACCAGTGATGACATCACCTCCAATGGACTGAGCCCTACCTCATCAATCACAGCTTAAGAAAATGCTCTACATACTTGTCTGCATCCTGGTCTTATTAAAGCATTTCCTTAATTGGGGGTTCCTCCTTTCAAATGCTTTAATTTGCATCAAGTCTACATGAAACTACGCAGTAGTGTCATCAGCAACCAGGGCTTACCATTTAGCTTTAATGTACAATTAATATCAATGTCAGTAGCCTACTCTGGATATGTGGGGGAGAGTATTTAGTACTTTTCTTGCCAACAACTTGTTGGAAGGTAACGTAATGTACCCAGTAAGTTAAGACTTCTGGGAATGTCTCCTTATAAACATGCACGGTGCCTTGATGAAATCACTTAATATTCTTACTAAATTAAATGATTGACTTAGAGTGGCAGTGTAAGTGTGCTTCAGGGATAAATCAGACAACCCTTCATAATTGATTTTCTCCTTCCATTTTCGTGACATTCAAGTTTCCAGGTCATCAGCAGTGAATATAAGCTATTTTCTCCTCCCATAATTAAAATTTTTCATTGCTGCTCTTATTGCACTTCCTAATATTTTTCCAAATCCGTAGAAACCCAAAGGCATAATAAAACCCTTTCACAAAAGATGGGGAGTGTCACTGAAGTTCCACTGATATCAGTTTCAAGAAAATATGAATTGGATTTTGGAGCAAGCACTTAAAGGTATGCTATCAAATGTCAGCAAGAGGCAATGTAGCTGAAAATTTTCTCACCAGCTGTACAAGTTGTTTGGCATAAAAATAGCAATGCTTGAAAGAGTGAAATCCAGTGTGTTGCCCCATGTTCCATAACCGTTCTCGTAATACAGTTGGCCTTCTCATCTACCACATCAGGTTATTCAAAATGCTCTACCTAGAACAATTACTGAGTGCTGGTGATGAAAAGAAGAGACAGAATTAGCTACTCACTTTGGATGCAAGGATCACAGAAACAAAAATCCCAGGAACACGGATGGATGTTCATTTCTTATTTTGTTTCCGTTTTTTTTTTTTTTTTCTCGAATTGACTGAAGGGCATCTTGGCTTCTCATCTTCTAAAGAAACAGCACTGCTCAGGGTTACAAGTAATGTTATGGAAAAACTGACGCTCCAGTGAAGACAATAATCCCTTCTGGATAATGTCTTTGGAACTGGGTCTCTGGATTTTCAAAGTTGAAATCAGTCATAACTATTCTCCAACTTCTATCCATTCCCTAAGTGATTCTGGAGCTGTGACTTCAGAAGAGAAATACTACAGTAGGCTCGATTGAGGCTTTGATGAAGAAAAAAAAAAAAAAAAACAGTCCAAAGGGTAAAGGGAGTGAAATCTAAGTTTTTCCCAAGCAGAGACCTAACATTCCAAGCTAACCAAAACATTAGAATTGATCAAACTATAAAAGTCAGCCTCTTGGATAAGAAACAAGACTTCAAAAAGATGAGTTCAGCTAAGTGATAGAGAAACCTGAGCTACTAGGACAACCAGTTTATAACTTAATGTAGACCTCTGTGTATTTCTTTGGGATTGAATGTCTGGAAAACCAGGTGGGACATAAACTTCTGTCAACAGTTGGTTTCCAAGAAAGCATGTTCCTGGTGCAGCTTTGCCATAGGCATCTACCATGCCCTCAGTTTGTCGGCCTTTCTGAATGCTGACTCAGTTCTTCTTCAGAAGAGTGAAACTTTTTACATTTCTTTTCTATCACTTTTTATCACTTAGTCCACAGATGCTGGCCCAAGTCTAAGCATGCTTTCCTTGGTATTTTGGTTGGTCTTTTTGCTCTTTCTCTGAGGTTCTATCTATTTTTTTCTTTTCTTTTCTTTCTTTCTTCTTCCTCTTCTTTTTTTTTTTTTTTTTTTTTTTTTTTTTTTTTTTTTTTTTTTTTTTTTTTTTTTTTTTTCTTCCTCTTTTTTTTTTTTTTTTTTTTTTTTTTTTTTTGTTTGTTGTTGTATGCTTGCTGAACTATGTCTAACTCCAAAAAGTTTTTGGCTTCCTCTTCTCCTTTTCCCTGTTCCAGGCAGCTGCCAAGATTTTCTTGCTGTTAGTCTGATCTATGGTTTTTCTTCTAAAACTCTGTTAAAACTGTACTTGAGCTTCTTTCTAACTCCATTTTCAAATTATTTTATAAATGATCTTAAAAACCCTGAAAAATCCACATTTTTCTTATGGATAGAACACATTAATTTCAGTAGCAATGATAAGCAAGGTGTATGCCTTAGCTTTGCATCTACCTAAGTATGCAATCACGTGGAAAACAATATGTGCAGTAAATTCTTGAGGACTTATTCCACTCTTAGAAATATCTATTTCTTGTTTATTTACTTGTTTCTTTGTTTGTTTCTCAACTGTACTGTTTTATGTCAATATTTACTGACTTCTGTCACTGTCCCTGGTGCTTTTTAAGTATGTTAAGGGAAGAAAAGCATTATGTGCTTTCATATTGTTATTTATGCTGACACAATTACCTTTCCCACTATATTTAATTTTAAATTTATAAAGAAAGAAGAGAAGAAAAAAGAGAGGGGAAGAATGGAATTAAGAAAGGAGGGACGGAATGAAAAGGTGAGGGAGGCGGGAGGTAAGGAATGAAGAGAGGAATACAAAGAACTATTAGGAGCTATATTCTAATTGGAAACATGAGAAAATGAGATGATTACTGTTTACCAAATTCATTCCTCTAAGAAGCAAAAGAAGTCAAGTTAAAAGATGATAGTTCATTAGTTTTATATTTCATTGCTGAGGAAAATCTTAAATGAATTTTTTTTTTTGAGACAGGGTTTCTCTGTGGTTTTGGAGCCTGTCCTGGAACTAGCTCTTGTAGACCAGGCTGGTCTCGAACTCACAGAGATCCGCCTGCCTCTGCCTCCCGAGTGCTGGGATTAAAGGCGTGCACCACCATTGCCCGGCTTGCCCTATTGTTGAACACCTCAAGGATCAATAATACTAAAGCGTTATCAACATTATTTGAACATAAACTCTCTTCTGGTATGACGGATAAAAGGTTTAGAAACTTTCCAAGGTGGTAGAATTGACTCAATAGTTAAGAGCATATTCTGTTCTGTGTTGCCTTTAATTCAGCTCCAGGGCTTGCAATGTCATTTTCTAGTTTCTGAGAACTGTTTTACTCATACATATAAAAAGACACACACAGAGAGACACCTATCTATCTATCTATCTATCTATCTATCTATCTAATTATAAATTAAACTATTATTTAAATAGAAATTATAGTATATTAATTGCCATGCCTTCATAAAGAAGAATTGTTATCTAACAAAGTCACATCTGCATGATTTTTATATATTCACACATTCTGTAGTTTGTTAGCAAATGTGTATGTTTTATATGTTGACAAGGTTTTGATTTATTTGAATTCAAATGAATTTCTTTACACATTTCTTACAAAACACATATACAAATTGTATATGAAGCAAATCACTGAGGTCTTTTCACATCATTAAACAAATTCACTGACAATCGTAAGTGAACCGTGAATAAATAAGACAATTGAGGGAATATCTTCAAGGAATTATATGTAGAGTTCATATTTAACATTTTACTCAAGAGCAGTAAGGAAAAAAACAAGCATAATGAGCCTAGTAAATTAGTAATGAAAAAAACATAAAAAAGAAACTAATGGATCCAAAGAATATCATAGATCATGACATGCTCTTTCCAGACTGTTAACCATGGCTATGATGAACAATTGCAGGTGCTTAAAATCTCCATGACCTCATAAACCAATAATTGGACAATGAATGTCAAAAGAAAATCATGAGCAGAGCTACTCAAACAGAAGGTGCTTGACCACCTCTATTAGAATACCTCCCCTAGAAGAACAGTAAAAATATATTTTTTTATCAATTACAAGAGACTTATTATATTGCTGAATGGAGATGCTTGAATTCTACCTTTATAAGTAATATCCAAAATATTCTGTCCACATTCCAACATTCGTGCACTGAATTAAAGGAGAGAGTATAAGAATAAAATCCCCATAATCAATTGTTATGGGAAATTAGAATGTCACCTTTGCTGCAGAGCTATGATCACATTCAGCTACATGAACAAATCCTGCCCTGAATATTTTTTCTGGGTGTTTTTGGATGAAATTATGAATTAAATCAGTGTATTCTGGATGAAGGAGATCTTTCAGAATGTGAATAGACATTACTAGTAAATGAAGATTAGATAGGACCCTGCAAAACCATGATCTGGTGACTTGAATGTCAACATTGGCCTTCCTTAGTATTTATTATCCTGTATATACTAAAGGACTCTGTGTGTGTGTGTGTGTGTGTGTGTGTGTGTGTTTATATGTATGAGTAAAACAGTTCTCAGAAACTAGAAAATGACATTGCAAGCCCTGGAGCTGAATTAAAGGCAACACAGAACAGAATATGCTCTGAACTACTGAGTTCTCATCTTTTGTGGAAACAAAAACAGAACCTCTTTTCTAAAATAATTTATCCTTAGACTCAAATTTTGAAGTCCATATACCTTTAAAATATATTTTTAATTTGATTTATTGACTTAGCTTAGTAGCCCTCTGAAACAAATGTCTTTTTGCAGTAAAAAAAATTCAAAAAAAAAAAACCAAACAATATCCAGACTCTTTGGTATATTTTATCTTTATGTGGCTTATTTTTTTTCCTTTAATCTATGACAATATGAAATATTTTATATTACTTTTACTGTCTCTTTAAATACTAATATTTTTATAACTGTCTATACTCTTTTTTTTTCTTCTGTCTTCCAAGCCTGCGTACATTTTAAAGAACACTGTGTATTGTGTAGAGGTCTTTTATGTCTGAATCTGTCCTATGTATGGTGTATCTGGAATCCTTTTTTTGACAAGGATCATTTTAAAATCGTAAGCAGTGTGGTTGCAGCAGCCACAGATACAGGTACTACCTTTCCTGGCCTTTCAACATGGTAAAGAGATACGTTTACTGCGAGCTCTGGAACTGCTTGATGGGACCTGTGCTCACCACCTCAACTCTGGGAAACACGTGCTGCACACAAATCCATTTTGTCTAAGTAAAAGTTAAATTTGCCATGCAGCATGTTGCACACAGATCTGATTAAACTGCTTTACCAGGTGAGGATGCTGAGTGGCAGGAAAGCTCTCAACTACTTTCCTCCAAACTCTGAGTAGGCATACAAGAACCCAGACCTAAAATGTGTGGCTAGCTACATGGGTTAGCCCTACGTTGGGTTCCGTTTTGTAGTCAGAGACTGCTTGTTTATTTCCTAGCTGCCTAGACCTGAAACAGTATTAATTACAACACTCTTTGGCCAATGACTTAGGCATATTTCTAGCTAGCTCTTACATCTTGAATCAACCCATTTCTATTATTCTGTGTATTGCCACAAGGCTGTGGCTTACCAGAAAAGTTCCGGGTCCTTCTCGTTCAGAAGCTACATGGCATCTCTTTGACTCAGCCTGATTTCTCTCCATATCTTTGATATTTCTGTTTGGATTTTCTGCCTGTCTTTGCTAAGTCATTGGCCAAAATAGCTTTATTCATTAACCAATGGAAATAAAATCTATTCATAGCATGTAGAGGGGAATTCCACATCACATCACTGCAGGAAAATTTATAGTAGAAGGAGCTTAAGGCAACTGGTTGCGTACCATACACTATCAAAAGCAGAGAGAAATGAATTCATATAACCTACTTGCTTGATTGTTTCTACTCAATTCTATTTATCTGCTCTTAATACAGTTCAAAGGTACCTGCACAACAAGTAAGATGTTCACACTGGAATGTCACTTTCCACATCTATTAAATTAAGTAGGAAAATCCTCTCAGGCAAACACAATCTAGATAATGCCCAATTGAGATTTGTAACCTGTGAGTTTAATTGTCTCAAGTTACAGTTAATGCCAGCCATCACACTGGTTAACAAAAATGTCCGTTTGTCTTGTGGCACATTGTTCATCTACATCTTTCTATGTGGTCCAGGAACTATTAACTGGCACCCAGTAAACTCACTGGTGGATACTGTGCAAGCTCAATGTAGGAAGCCAAATCCTCTGTGATACATTGATTTTGTTCCTTCTAAAAGGATAATATTTTTCGGGCCTTCTCCCTGTATTTTGTAAAGGACATTCTTTCTGCCTCATAAATGTCCAATTCGGAACTGATCACTTTACCACTACTAATTCTCAGAACTTGAAAGGAAACATTTGTTAGCATTCACTGAAGAGAAGGGCATCTGTGATTACAGATAGGAGTATCATTTGTTTGGTGGTATAGGTAGTATAAGCTTGTAACAGTGTAAATTCACCTCTAGAGCCTACATTTTCAGGCAGAGTTTTCTTTTTGACTAATTTTCATGCCAAACGTTAATTCTCCACTATGTAGTGGGCCTTAAATTGGAAGAGTAATTAGTTACTCCAATAACAAACATGACAATATTGCAAGACTTGGTATATCTTGGCTGTCAGCCAAAACAACTTAGATTTGAAATTTTTCTGATGAGGAAAATGGGATCAGATTGGTCTCAAAATTTTATGTTAGAAATAGTCATCGTTTTGGAGATTGATAAAGAACTCTAATTCCTTCAGACATAACAGGTTTTACTCTTATTCTTGCTATTATGGCAAAGAATACAATTCTCATCTTAAAGTCTACATGAAATAATTTTGTGTTTGGAACAGGTAAGGATGACCATAGCTCAAGGGTATACATATTCTGGTTTTCACAAAGACATGAATTCTATTTGGTACTATTTAATTCTATCTGACTTCAATTATCATAATAATTTCATAAAATTTTAGAGTGACAAAACAACCAAAAATTAAGATACCTTAAGAAATACATCCATAGAAGCATTGGATAAAAAAAGTCAAAGCAAAGAGGGAGTATATGTAGGCCATAATGTTTACATTTGTATCTCTTCGATTAGCTGATATGGTTAACATTGCAGAGCATTGACATTATAGTTATTTGGATGGTAAGTCATATACATAATGATGACTAAAATGAGTAAAAATAGCCTCAGAGGTCATTATTAGGCTCTGGAACCACAATATTCTAATTTATGCACAACCATTATCGTTTTTATAAGTTTAAAAGCCTTGAAGACAGTTCACTGTAAAGAAAAATCTTTTTTTGAGAACTTATTATCATGTTAGGCAACACTAATTTATCTTCTATGGCTTTAAATACGGAAATTTTAGCAAATTCTTTGGCTCAGACTATGCAAGAGATTCAACTGAGTTGGAATCTTTCTGGATACTTTAATGAATTCTCTCTGATTCCATGACCCAAACCAGTATTGCGGTAATTCTATTGGCATTTTTATTTTCTCATGTACCACTGATGACATTCTGCAATTGCAGCATTAATTCTACTAAGCAATTGCAAATGATACAACTTTCCTGTGGGTAATGCAGAAATAAATAACCTCATGTGCACTTTTCTTGCCTCTTCCCTGTAATCAATGTACTGCTTATTATTTTGTGATGTAAGGTTATTGGAAAGTGACTTTCTCAACCTAAATTCAATTAGGCTATTCAATAATTCACAGCATCTTCTTTGTACCTATTCAAAGTCTAAAGGAAATTTCATTCTCCCTAAATATTGATCTTTCATTAATTCCAACTTCAAAAGCACATTCGGGTTCTTCTTTATACTTCAGATGCCTCAAACTCATTCAAGATATATTAACCCACCCAGGTCCCCTTAGAAGATTCTCTACACTGAGACAGCCTTGCATATTGCAAAAGGAAATAATATTGGGCCTTGTCTATACAAAAAGAGAAATTCATTACCTTAACAGACTTAAGAAATCTCAAGAATTTGCATCTGCTGACTTAAATATTGTTAAGCACAATGGATACAATAATCAATGGGTGCTTTATCAATCTTTTAAAATAATACTTTGTCTTCATTATTTTGTATTTCTGTGACAAAATACCATCCCCAAGGTAGCATAAAATAAAGCATTTAATTGGGTTTATACCTTTAGATGGTAAGAGTCCTATATGGCAGAGAGCAGTCATTTCAGAAAGAACAACTAAAATTTATGTGTTGATCCATAAGCAAGAGGCACAGAGCACATTGGTAAAGGAACAAGTCTTCTGAAACCTCAAGCTGGCCTCCAGTAAAACACCTCCATCACAAACACCATACTACCCCACCCTTCCCTAATTGTTCTATAGCTAGAAAACAAGTAATCCAATTACTGAGCCTTTTCAAACCATTCTTATTCCAACCCAAGAAACGAATAATATTGTCTTTAAAACTTTCTTATCTGCCTTTAGTTCTTTAGGTTACTCAGTCAGTGGACACATAATTTGCAGAACATGATTTGCCCTCCGTAGCCACTTTATGTACCGCTATCAGACTAGAATGAACATAATAACTATAATCCCCAGTAATGTATTAGAAATGTTTTTATTTTTCTTGATTGAGATTAACTGTGAAGGACAAAATCTCAGTAAGTTAAACTCTTGTATGATCACTGCTTAATAGACTTGGCAGATAAAATATCTTTGTCTCTCTCAAATCTCATCAAGTATTTTAAGAAAGTACTAAAGCAGAACACAGCTATCTACACCCTTTGGACTTTTGGAGGTATAGAATTGGTAAACTTAGCATGTATTAAGAAATCATGGAAAATGAAAAGTCCCCATCAAACCCTCACCTAACTGCATTCATTTATTTTAAAGTTTTAAAGAATTGAGTATGTAGGATTCTATTTTCCAAGTATACCTACTAAAAGCTCTCTCCAATTTTGGCTTCTGTAATATCCTCTGCTTATAGTAGAATGACTTAATTATTAGGTGTGTAAACTACTTTTCTTGTGTTGTGTGAAATCACCATGACCAGTGCAACTTAAAGGAAAAAAAAATATTTGTACTTTAAGTTCTAAAGCGTTAGGATCAATAATGGTTGAATTGAGGCATTGGGAGACAGAAATAGGAGCTGGAACTACAGCTCAGGAATCATATCTTGAACCTCAATAACAGAAAGCATGAATTCAAAATGGCATGACTCTTTAAACTCTGCAAACCTGCCTCCAGAGACTAATCTTTTCCAGCAAGTTTATACCTCCTAAGCTTTTTGAACAATACCATGAGCTGGATACTATGATTTAAATGCCTGAGATTTTGGAGAAAATCTCATTTAAACCACCACATTAGATTTCATTGTGTAAGAAAACCATATAACTTGTAGTTTTTTTTTTCAGACTTCCAAATAAATTTTAAAGAAGTGTTAGAGGGTGAGATTCTCACTTAATTTAGAGAGTAATAAAGGCCAATTAGGACTAGGAGTGGCTAGCATGGACCCTGTGGTGGAATAAAAATGACAAATTCATCATCCTTTCCATCACTATTGAAAATATGATAAGAAAACCTGAAGAAAGTATGGTTTATTTTGAGTCACATCACTGGAACTCGTGTAGTAACAGCATGGGACAAAGGAGAGCTGGTCCTTGAAAGAAGGCTCGGAAAGAGAGGTAGAATAGTGAAAGAGAGAATACAGCCTTCCATTGATCGACTTTCTTCCAATTTTACCCCATCTCCAATTTTCCACCACTTCTCAATATTACCAAACTTAATCTATCAGTGGATTAAACAATTGATTGTATTAGCATACTTACAATCCATTTAATTGATGGAAACAGCAACTTGGGAGCCTTTGGCTCATTTTTATTGGATGAGTAAGAAACCCCAATAGCTTATGGTTTGACAGTTCTTGGTTAACTATTTTTGTAGATTCGCAAAACCATAGGAATTGAAGCCTAGTCATAAGAAGTAAATTATTCCTATACAAATTCCCCAGCTGTCAGTCTAGAGTCAGTGAGCTCCCACCACCTAAGGTAAACTGTTTTTGTTAGTTTCCCCATCATGGTCTTGACTCCTTTGCTCATATTATCGCTCCTCCCTCTCTTCAATTGGACTCCAGATGTTTAGCCCAGTGCTTAGCTGTGGATCTCTGAATTTGCTTCCAGCAGTTACTGTATGAAGGTTCTATGAAGACAATTAGGGTCGTCATCAATCTGGTTACAGGGGAAGGCTACTTTATGCACCCTCTACACTATTGTTAGGAGTCTTAGCAGGGGCCATCCCTGTGGATTCCTGGGAATTTCCATAGTGCCAAGTTCGTCCCTAATCCTGTAATGGATGAATTTATTAAGACACCTCTTCGCTTGTTCTCCCTCTCTTTCTCTTCTCCAATTTATCTACTGGGGATTGTGCATAAGACTGAACTAGGCCCTCTGAATGTGAGGGATAATTGTATGGCTTGGGCAGTTCATGGGACCACCGACAGTGGGACCAGAATTTCTTCCTAGTGTATGAACTGGCTTTTTGGATTCCATTTATTATGGAGGGATAACTTGATCAGCCTAGATATAAGAAGGAGGGCCTTGTTCCTGCCTCAACTGTATTTGCCAGACTTTGTGACTCCCCAGGGGAGGCCTTACCCTCTCTGAGAAGTGGATGGAGACGGGGTAGAAAAAGTTGGGGGGAGTGGGAGGAGGGGAGGAAGGGGAAACTGGATTGGAGGACAAAAAATGTTATTAAATAAAAAAATTAAATTACATTTAAAAAATGTAAATTACTGGGACCAAATCTTTGGGGGAATTTTATTCTTTATTTCTCTGTGTTTCCCCTGTCTTCAAGAAAGTCAAGAAATTCAATCTCTTATTTCTATGAGGCTTTGCCTAAGTTCATGGGCTCAGAAACCATGACTTGATACGTCTTAAACTTTAACCCAAAATAAATGTCATGTCATGTCAAAAGTCACTTTAAAATGAGCTTATTAAACAACCACAATATATCATTTTAAGAAAAAGAAAGATCGATTATTCTACATATAAAACCCAAGAATGCTGGTAACTTCTCCCTCCTCATCCCATTGGTTCAAAAAGGAAACTTCCCTCCTGGGTTTTCTAGCCTGATCTGTGACTGGCATCTACAGTATTTCCAATCATTCTTCACTTAACCTCCAGATTGTCTTACCATTCATTCTCATTTTATTTTAATAAGATTCTTGCAAAATTTTAAGTTTCAAGTTTTTGTTGTGGTTGTTTAATAAGCTCCTTTAAAGTGACTTTTGACATGATCTCCTCCCTACCATGTTTATAAATTTTCTAAGCTGCTTACCCTATCCATTTTCATCACCAGAAAGTTTTCATATTCCACAAAATGCTAGAGTATGAACAGTACAATCTGCATTTCTAATAAGGAGTTATATATTTCAAATTGAATCTTGTCAGAATATCTTTTCCTGTACATTAATTTAACACACACACACGGACACACACACAACCAAAGGTAGACATTGTTGCCGAAATCTCGGTGGAGACCTCCAGTTGCCGAGCACCACGCCCTGGTGTCTGCTCTCTGTGCGCTGACACCCAGTTCACGAGCTTCGGTCAAGGGGACTGGAGGTTAAAATCACAAACACACACAGACAGAGAGACAGCGACACGGGTCATCCTTGAATTCCCCAAGAATGCCCCTTTATTGTATACAGGAGCAGATTATATAGAGATAGCCACGCCCCAGCCAAACCCACCAGAAACCACTCTCCTGCCATCAGGAACTCCTGAAGGTCTCGTGCTCAGAGCAGCTGTAGGCACTCAGATCAGGGGAAAACAAGTTGTTTACAAGAAATTCAGGATCTGGGGGCTCACTGCTCCCAACACATTGTCAAATGAGTTGATAAACTAAAATTAATTAAGAAATAAAATACAGAATACATAAAAATGTATTTCCCATTTATTAGCATTTTATATATATAGTAGATTACATGAAGAAATCTGAAGGTATTAATACTATATGTAAAATAATTAAATTCCTGAAGGTGCATGTCTCATCCTATAAAAACACCGATTTTAGTGAAATATGGTGAAAAACAAAATTTAAAATAATAGAGACAACCAAATATATATATGTGGAACACATTGTATGTGTAATAAAATAGCACACGAATGTGGAAATGCACATACTTATTTTCTCTACAAAGAATTTAATACCAACAACATGGGCTGCATTCCTATTTCTTAAATGAGGGAAGGGCACCTAACACGACAGATTGTAGAAGGTGCTAGAAACAATGTTTCAATGTGACAATAGATTGTGTCTAAAGAAACTGAATAAAATTATCTTACAAAACCAAATAGAATGTACTGCTTCTCACAGTATATGAAAAGCCTGGTTTGCTAAAACTGTACATAGTACACAAATGTAGTTTGTGGAGTTGAAACATAGTTTGAGCAAGAGAAAGATGGTTTATTCCATTCCTTCCAATTCATAATTTCAATCTCATATACGTCACAGTCTAGAAATGCCCATTACTGAACTTTATTTTTAAACAGGCATTGGCCAGTTCAATAGGGATAGTAGCTGTATACATTCTTATAGTGAGCACAGTATTTCCACATAGAGATAATATGTCCAAATATAATTTAATCATCGCCTTTGGATGATTCTTTCAATGCCATTTTTACAACTTGCATTCATCAAAGTAGACATAGTGTTTTGATAGAATAAACATATATGAAATCTATGTAAACACATAAAATGTGTGCGAAAATGTGTCTAAATTTGAAATCTCAGTTTTCCTCTTTCCATTTATCACCAACTCACTTGTGATCATTTTTTAAATATCATAGAGAACAATGCAGGTTACTTTAGTGTGGTTTTACTCATATTAAAATTATTTATTTTACTTAAGAAAAAAAAAAAGCCCACCAGAACAAGGAACGTGTAGTGACTGAGAATTCAAAATGCTTTTAAAATTTTGGTTACTCCTCTTGCACCATCTTCTGGTAGCTTTTGAGAATGCAATTCGTGTCCTCAAAATGTTTTTCCTCCAAATATGTTAAGGATCTCATTGACAACATTTTTATTTTCTTGCTTATTAGCTACTTATTTATTAGATATGAATTTATATTCATATAATATATGAATTTATATATAATTATATATAATACACTGTGTGACTGTGCATTTTTATGTTTTCTGGCAAGTTCAGTAGTCTGGGTAATGAAAACTGAGTAACTTAACCGGTAGCATCTACTTTTCTCACCGGCCGTGGCTCTGGAACTCTGAAGTCAAGGTCCTTCTATGGCCTTCTCTATTGAAGGCTGCTTACAGGCCTGCAGCTAGCAAGCAGTCCTCCAAGCATGAGTGAAGCAAGACGAAAAATACAGTGGTTTTTACTCTCCTAGCTATTGCTTTTGTATTAGGACTGCACCATGAAAACGCGTTGATTGTTCATTACCTCTATAAGGTATCTATCTTTTACAAAGCTATATCTGGAGGATTAGATTACTATGAATAAATTTTGAAACAAAACAATCATTCTATTACAGTGTGTGACATGTTACAAACTATTTGGAAATATTTATTTAGAAATGTGTTTCTAAATATATATCTGCAATATCTACCATGTACTGATTACTACAAACCTTTTATTGCTTTTGCAGTCATTTGCTTCTAAATATTTATAAGTAAGTGTGGAACACTGCACATATTTTGCTTACAATCATTTCCAACAGGTTATATTTCTAACATTAGGATTCAAGTAATGAGTTTCTGCTCTTCTCATATTTAGGTACAGATGGAAACTATAATTTGATATCAGACTTTGTAATAAGTAGACAAGACTTTGTAATTAAGAGGCATAAATTCCCAATTCATTTCCAACCAGTACCAAAAGCACTGCCATAGGGTCACAACAATAGTATGCATGTAGCTCATCTAAGCTACCTTGGAACCTCAGGCACACCGAAAGACTCTGATAGAGTGGATCAAAACACTGAGTGAGGAAACCCTGACTGACTATACTACTGTGCTCTCTTCTATAGAAATAAGGTCCCTCAAGAAGTCATGCCATTTAGTCAACTCACATTTTGTAGCTCTTAGTCATATTATATTTTTAGAACCTTTAAAAAGCTATTTATAGCTATAAAATATATGATTTAACAGTTTATATATTTTTTTGGTAAAATCAGTATTAAAGCATGACTGGAAAACCCACATTATCCCATTGATCACCTGGGAGTAAGGTTGAATATAATTTGGATCCTATTAACTTTTTTATATATTTTCTCTTTATTATAAACTATTTATTTATTTATTACTTTTTTTTCAAGAAAGGATTTCTCTATAGCATTAAAGCCTGTCCTGAAACTAGTTCTTGTAGATGAGGCTAGCCTTGAACTCTGCCTCTGCTTCCCGAGTGCCCAGGTTAAAGTGTGCACCACCACTGCCTAGCTAATATAAATCTTTAAGTGTAGAAAACTATTGTGAAAACATACATGTTCATTTTTCATTTGATTTGATCTGTCACCTGCTTTCCATATTCATATGCTAAATCACAACATTATGTCTACTTGTATATAAGACAGGAGTCATTATGGGGCTGGATCATTTAAATTTGTCCTCAATTGTGAAACTCTGTTTCGACAGGCAGTGTTCTTTCAAGTAGAGGAACAAAAGCATAAGACATGTGCCTTTTGTGGGGTGGTGATGACTCATGCCTTTAATCCTGGCTCTTGGGAGACAGAGGCAGGCGGGTCTCACTGAGTATGAGTACAGACTGCTCTACAAACTGGGTTCCAGGAGAGCCAGTACTGTTACACAGAGAAACCCTGTCTCAAAAACCAAAACCAAAACCAAACCAACTAAATAAACAAACAAAAACTCACGACAGAACAAAGGAAAGAAAAAGAAAAAAAACAATGTTACTCCTCTCTGCCATGTAAGGAAGCCGCAGGACATCTATAGGTCTGGAAGAGTGTGCTCACTCCACACCCATATCATTTGTTCAGGATAATATTTGACATATGGATACAGAGCTGAGAAAAAACTGTATTTCTGTTTTGTAAACAGCTCAGCCTCTGACATTCTGTTATGGTCATCTGTATTAATCAGTACAGCCACGGGGTTTTGATCCTACTTCATGTTCCGGCTTGGTGGGAGCCTAGCCAGTTTGGATGTTCACCTTCCTAGACATGGACGGAGGGGGGAGGATCTTGGACTTTCCACAGGGCAGGGAACCCTGACTGCTCTTTGGATTGGAGAGGGAGGGGGAGAGGATTGGGGGGAGGGGGAGGGAAATGGGAGGCTGGGAGGAGGCGGAAACTTTTTTTTCCTTTTCTCAATTAAAAAAAAAAGCGTGGTACAGCCTTTAATTACATGTGCATCCCCCACATGCACAAAACCACATTAATAATATTACTAGACTATTGATATTCAAGAAGAATTTTACTAGTAGAAATGTATAATTTCTGAAGCTCTTTTAGATTTGGGAAACCTAAAAATATCACCGAATACCTTATACTTTTTTCAAAAAAAATTTAATGATAATTTATGGTAATTGTTGCCATTTTATCCGACATTGACACAAAAGGTTAAGCTTTTGAGACAGTGTCACACTTGCCTGACACGCTTCTAGGATTACTTTGCCTCCTAAAGGATGTGAGCTCCATCCCAGAGGCTGACACTTTTTGTGGCTGACATTTTTGTGTCTGATATCAGAGCAACCTCATTCTGACCCTGAGAACACAGACAGCATTTCTACACGTTGTTATGGCCTTTGCTCTGATTCTTCCTTTCTTCCACTGTCTCAACTCACTCTGTACAGGTGTGCATTGATTTGGCCATCAGGATATTTTCTGAAACACTGTAATCTACTTTGTACATGCTGCAATCAGGTTAATTTATTTTTAAGGCACAAAGCCTTCTATCAACTATTTCAATTATCTTTATTGTCCCTATTCTGTGTATATATACCACATAAACAAAAACATCTATGTTGAGGTACTTTGTATGTGGCTCACAATGACGAAATCAAAGTCCATAAATCCATGCTGCTTGAATTATGGATGCATAGCACTGACCACTGTGTTGTAAAGATTCAGGGCACTAATACATCCTTTGAAATGAAGTGACTCAAATATATTCATTTTCCACATTGAGAAAATAAAAACCAATATCATGAAATTTGCAAGAGAATCCTATCAGTGTGCTATTAAATAAAAGTATAAGCTCGAAACACAAAAAAATGTTTAAGCTGAAGCCAAAGTGGCGGTTAGTCTCCCCCTTTCCGAAGGCTGTAGGGAAAGGAAGAGCTCTATAGTTTACAAATTCTAGAGGATTTCACAATTCATGATTGTGGTCCAAGCTCTGGGACACTCTTTGCAGTAAGATATTTTCCCAAAACCAAAAGAAAGATGAAGATTACATTATCTGTCACTGCTTTTATGGAAGACAACTGAAGCAAATTTTCAATATTATCAGGACCCACTTGAATACTAAGTAGCCACTTCACCTTAGTGAAATCCCTTAGCTTATTCCAACTTGTGAATACACTTTGTCATATAAGATTAAATGCAGTGCTGAAGGATAAAGATGGAGCTGCTTTTGGCAGGGGTTGAGAACATTATCCTTTCTGTCACAAGAAATATGTGAAAAATTCTGAAAGATGTGAATATTTTCTTACTTCTATACACAAAATATTTCTATTGCAGCCAGTGGAAGATAATTTATTTTCCTCAATGTCATCCTACATCAAGCTATCTGCCTATAAAACAATATTTGTCATTTCAGCATACCTCACTTTTTTCATGTATTCTTTCTTCTTGTCTTAGCTGCATACTGTATCTTCAATGTGTCCACACACATACATGTTTCATCACTTGATGGTTATGAGATTCATCACTTGATTGTTATGAGATGTTCTAGTAATTGAGTGAGATATGTTTATCTCAGGCTCACATATTTTAATATTTTTTTTTACCATTGCCTCTGTTTTTAGATCCTGGCTGTGGATCCTTGCTGCAGGAAATAGTCATAGAGGGAAGTCAGGGCAAGCATTAATAATGTATGGCCTCACACCACTTCCTGTGTGATCACATATGATCATCAGCTTTCTCCTATTGCCATGCTTTCCTCACTATTACGGACTCTGCTTCTGGAGACATAAGCCAAAATACACTTGTTCTTCCATAATTTGCATAAAGCCATGTTGCTTTTAATCACAGCTTCAAAAAAAATAAAACAAAACAGAACAACGAACAATAGAGAAGTTATTATCAAGGAGGATGGGTTTGCTTCAGTAAAAATCTTGACCATGTTTTGCTCTTGTTGTTTGTTTATTTTTGTTTGTTTTTGAAAATATGGAAGACCTCATCAAGATGAAGTCTCAGCCCTAAACTTCTATGACCCAATAAAAGAGCACCCACATATGTACTAGTGACTGAAAGGACATCTGTAAGTTCTTGAACAAAAAGAAGCAGAGTCACCCAGTAGGAGTAGATGACAACGAATAATCAAATTGAGAGCTGAGAACATCACAATTACAAATAATCTAATTAAAATACTGGGTAGAGAACTAAACAGAAAATTCTTAAAAGAAGAATCTCAAATGGACAAAAGACACTAAAGAAATGATCAACATCCTTAACCATCTGTGAAGTGCAAATCAAAATGGCTCTTTGATACCAGCTTACACATGTCAGAATGGCAGATAAAAAATGACATTTTGAAATTTGCATGCAAATGGATGGAACTAGAAAAAAGTATCCTGGGTGAGGTAACTAAGAACCAGAAAGATGAACATGATATGCACTTACTCTTAAATGGAAGCTAGCTGTAAAGCAAAGGATATTGAGCCAATAGTTCATGATCTTAGAGAAGCTAAGTAACAAGGTGAACCCTAAGAATAATATACATAGATCCACATGGAAATGGTAAATAGAATAGATTCCCTGATAAAATTGGGAGCATGGGAGTGGGGGAAGAAGTGAAGGTGGAAGGGAAAAAGGAGCCGAGAGAGTGGGGAGGAGAACTTGAGGACACAAGATAGTTGAGTTGGAGGAAGAAAAGAAATGCGAGCAACGAAAGAGATAGTTTGAATGAGGGGGCCAATATGGCGTTAGCAAGAAACCTGGCGATAAATTTCCAAATATTCACAAAAAAGACTGCATCTACAATCCTAAGCAATAGAGGAGAGGGTGCCTGAACTGGCCTTGCCTGTAGTCAGATTGGTGAATATCTTAAATATTACCATCGAATTTTCCTTCAGCAACTGATAGAAACAGATACAGAGAACTGCAGCACACCGCTGGGCTGAGCTCCCAAAGTCCAGCTGAAGAGTGGGAGGAGCGAGAATATGAGCAAAGATGTCAAGACCATGATGGGGATATCCACTGAAACAGCTTACCTGTGCTGATGGGAGCTCACCAGCTCCAGACGGACAGGGAAGGAACCAACATAGGTCCAAACTAGTCCCTTTGAATGTTGGTGACATTTGTATGACTGGGACAGACTTTTGGGTCACTGGAAGTACCATCAAGATTTATCCCTACTGCTTGTACTGGTTTTTGGGAACTTACTCTCTTTGAATGGATACTCTGCTCAGCATAGATATAGTAGGGAGGTCGTGGACCTTCCGCAAAGCAGTATGCCGTACCCTCTCCATGAAGATAATGGGGGTGTGTTAGGGGGTAGGCAGGGAGAAGGGGAGAAGGGGAGGGAGTAAGAACTGGGATTGGTAGGTAAGACGAAAAAAAGATAGCTTGTTTTCTTTAAAAGAATAAATAAAAATAAATTATTTAAAAAATAAAAGAAAGGGACTAATTTCATATATATATATATATTATGTATACAATATTCTGTCTGTGTGTCTGCCTGCAGGCCAGAAGAGGGCACCAGACCTCATTACAGATGGTTGTGAGCCACTATGTGGTTGCTGGGAATTGAACTCAGGACCTTTGGAAGAGCAGGCAATGCTTTTAACCGCTGAGACATCTCTCCAGCCCCCAGGGACTAATTTCTTTGGCAGAGGAAACATTAAGTGCTGAGAGACCAGACCTCAGCAAGTCAGAGAAAATGTGAGGAGGTGTAGAACCAATGAAACTACTGGGAAGATTCACAGACACACATGGGAAATTAATCTGATGGGACCACACTAAAATCTTGTTATTATTCTCCTTATGCTGCTTGTTCTTTCTCTACTCTGTCCTTTTTCCCTCCTCCTCCTCTTCCCCATGCTCCTCCTCCTCCTTTCCTGATGCTTCATTTCTTCCACTTTCTCGATGTTTTCTTCTACTGCTCTTATTTTTCTCTTATCCCTTTGATACTTCCAAAGACAAAACTTTCTATGCATGAATAGATTACCTCACAATCACAAGTTACACACTTCCCAAAAAAATATAATTTTTTGCACAGGGGGAAATCAAATTATGATCATATTGTGTGTATTTCTGTGAAATCCGCAAGTAGCTAAAATTTTCCTATATATTAATTTTCTCACCATAACATCTTTACCCTAAAGCATTTATTTTGTAATTATATAACAAAGGTTTAAACAACCCATTTATATTTCTGCCAGTTCCTTCTGGACTGTGAGGCAGATATTTGCAGGCACAAAGAAAGGGTCAATCATTTTTTTTAACTTATCTCAAAAGGTAACTTTATATATAAAATGTTAAAAGAGTTAAGAGCCTAAACTTATAAAGAAAAACTTATAAAGAAAAACAGTTACTTCTTCTTTAAGTCCTCAGAGTACACACACGCTCATTAACATTTTCTATTATTAACTCATAATAGGACACCAAGGGTAAAAATTGGTACAAGAAGTTTATCTTCACATTTTGCTACCAACCCACCTTTCGCAAGAAAGGCACATCAGCTAATAATAGCTGGGTTGCCTTTGTCCTTGGTCCATGACCTCAATGAATCCCTTATTTAACTATTATAAATGTGCCTTTCCAAAATTTAAATTGTTCTTAAAGATTATCTACACCAAAGTCATTAACAACAATAGTTTAGCTTAACTTTTCTAAAAACCTCTATCTCCAAATTCTTTCAACTGGGGATCGAGTCATTAATCTGCTCCAGCAGCAATGCCTGGAAAAAGGCAATCACTATTATTGTAAATACCAGTGAAGCTGTCAATTGGAGAGCTAACCCAACCCTTAGATTATGAAGACAAGTGACCCTAAGAGCAATAAACAGATCTCTGCATGGAGTTCTCAGGAAACTTGGAGCTCTGCCTCTCCAAAGCTCATCCACTGTAAGCCATTTTCTGTGAGTTGCAAAGCTGCTGAAGGTTCCTCTCACAGGACCTCCGACAGTTTGGACAGCATAACACTGAGTTTGTAGTAGCTTTTCACTGATGATATTTAGACTTTATTACTCAGAAAATAAAGTGGAGGAAAAAAATGCAAAGTGTAGAGTTTAGTGGGGATGCTTAATGTCACAGCCATGGTATATACCGAGAGACTGATGCTTAACGAGATTAGTACCAGCAGAAGGAAGACTTTACTACATTGTAAAGATAGGGTTATAATATGTGAAATAGAGCCTAAAGAGTCACTTGATCCTAGATAGCATTCTTTTCAATTTACATCAATCTTTAAAGGCTATTTTTGGCAATTAAAATTGGCAGTTTTGTTTACACAGTATTGAGAATCACACAAAATGAAAGGATTAGTATTTTTCTTATGCGATTCCCGAGCGGCCCTGAGGCTAGATAATGTATGATATGGCTGGATCCCCGGTAGGCTGATATAGGCCATCAAATAAAACTATGAAGGTGTGACCTAGATTGCAGAGGAGAATCTGTGATTTTAGGCATGCTAGAGCCATGAAGTATCTGTATACAAGGGCATGGCATTGAATCAGTCAAAGAAAGTGATGTATGCTATAATTAACAAAGCTTTATGGGAAAAGATCCCTAAAACATACAAAAAAAATCAGAAACTGGTCTTGGAACTACAAGCCTTGATGTCTAACCTCCTCGATTTTGGTTTTGTTTTGATAAATTTATTCACTATGCCTCATTTCTCAATCACTATATTAATTACAACATTGTTTGACCAATGATTTAGGCATAATTCTAGTTAGCTGTTACATCTAAATTAACCCATTTCTATCAATCTGTGTATTGTCCTTAGGCTATGACTTACTGGTAAGGTTCTAGCATCTTTCCCCTTCAATAATTACATGTTGTCTCTCTGAATCCACCTTCTTTTTCCCTGCATTCAGTTTAGATTTTCCATCTACCTAATTTCTGACCTGCCATAAACAAAAGCAGATTCTGTATTAAGCAATGGTAATAAAAGTTTCCTCTATTCCAAGCACAGGCTATGTGATAGAAGTGAAGTTGGTTTTGTGGAAGGCATTGTCCTCAATGTTTACAGTTAAGTTTATTCTAGATATTTGGCATGAGAAGGGAAACTTTATACAATCATTTGGCTCCTTCAAGTTTGCTTTTAAGGAAGACAATTATGCTTACTTTCATAATGTCATAGTGCCTTTCAGGTCGTGTGTCTTAATGGTGACCAAGAAGTCCCTCATTTCCGGAAACTGCAGATGTGGTTCAGTTGGTAAAAGGAGATAATATTTACCAAGAGAATTCTCTATATATGGGATGTGTAGTAATATCTTATGGCACCCATGATTAAAAGTAAATAAAAAACTTCCGAAAAGTTTCAAGTATCATCTTTACTGACTGAGGGACTCTATGGCTCGGTGATAATAGTATTTCTTAGAGGGACTGGCATCTGAATCAATGGCATGACGAGGACATATATTCCTTCAACCAATGAGGGCAGGCACTTTGCCAATAGTTGAGCACATAGAGTATAGAGAGAGTACAAAATACAGGAAAGAGAATCTTTGCTCCCTTGCCTAAAGCTATACAATGTTATTTACTTCTTTCAATCAGTAATGTTCAGTGAATTTCAGGCTTTGTTCTTCCAATGGTTCCAATATTTCTTGGACGTTTAGCTTCGAAATTGTACCACTATTTTCACTCTTCCCTCATTCAGATGATCTTAGGTTAAACTGGGCTCCAGTATCTATATCTGGTGTTTATCTCCTCAGAGCCAACATATCATAGTATATTTCTGAATTCATTGCTACGTTAGAAGTTTATGATATATATATATATATATATATATATATATATATATATATATATATCACTCAAACACATGTATCTATATTTCTAATTATCTATCTAACATCTAATCCATGTATTCAATTTGTGATCCACTAGGTTTTGACTCTCTGAAGTTCCCTGATAAAATACAGCAAAATTTTGGGTGACCCATGTTTTAATCCTATTGCATTTGATAATTCACCTCATTTGTGAGGCATCTTCTCAAAGGGTGAGGTCATATTTTAAGTCAATATATACTACATTAAACAGATTTGAAAGAAAGTAAGAAAAATATATATGAATAGCAAGCATTTCTTCTCAATGTAAAACAAACACTTGAAGCATTACTAAGAAGTTTAAATACATATACATAATCATGTACAAGAGGAGTGTGAATGGAATTCCCCTGTAATGGGGGATATTGCCTCTTTCAGAGAACAAAGATAGTCTAACAAAGGCTCAATACCAAGTATGCATTGTGTGATTTTGAGATATTGACCAGTAAGATCCCATAGACACCTCCAAGTATTACAAGCTTTTGTCATTTATCTTTATTGTTAAAAACATGAAATTTTAAAATCAAAGAACATTGAGAAATCAGTTGGCACAAGCCGTAAGGTTTATGCCTTATGGCTAGATTTCATAGTTATGGAATGTTCTATGTGTTACTTAGGGAGAGGGTAGTCTTCAAAAGTTTTGTCTAGCTTTGAAACTTGCAAGTTCCAATTATGGATGACATATGAATATATTTCCACAAGTGCAACAGAGATGAATATGTATGACTAACCAGACACTTTCTGATTATATTTAAAGCTGATTCCACAAAATGAAATTCAAGCTTAGAATTGTTAACTGGACCAAGAACACATAGATGGTTAGGCTAAAGGCCCTATGGGAGAATCTAATGTTATTCTTCAGTTAAACAAACACAGCAATAAACTTCCCCCTAAATTATTAACTTTACATTCATAGATTGGTATATGTCTCAAGTCTCCTAAATGAAACTACTTCTTGCAGCATATTGTGATTAATACAGATTCATACCTGAATAATATGCAAAAAAATATGTGGAGGGTTTAACACTACATGGGACATCCTATATCACATTCGCTAGAACAAAGATATTGGATCAACAGAAATAGGGGAAAATAAAGACTGTAAAAGCCAGAGGCAGTGGTTATCTGAACCCGATTGGTATTTGATGTACATGATGAGACAGTTTACACATAAACTCACCAGAGTTCTAACTTCATACATAATTTATGCACAAGATCAAGATGTCTATAATACCAGGGTAAATTGTTATTCAGAAACTCTGAAGTCCCACCCCTCACTGATAAATTGGTGATAACTGATGCCTGCTTGAACAAGGGGAAAGTGAGTTTTAATTAGGACAATACCCATGTTCTAGTAGATTATCCTGCATGTATGAGTGGATAATCATTATTATGTGTAATTAGTGGATTTTTCATAGAGCACATAAATATTGGGAAGAAAGTGGTATGGGAAATAGGAGAAAAATGAAGATGAAGGAATGGGACACAAATATGTACATATATTTATGTATACATATATAAACAAAATATATTTTATGCATGCATGAATACTCCAACATTAAAAATTATAAATATGTTGTCAATTGAATATAATACAAAGTGGATGGAACGAGTATACTTTAGTGTAGTTCTTTTAGAAGTTCTAAGAACTGAACGGGAATATTTATGGGCTCCATGATGCTGAAAGTAGACCTACATTAATCTCCATAATTTTCATATGTGACAAATTTAGAGAGCCCAAAGCAATTGTCAGTGAGAAAAGTTTGAACAAATTATGTGGGAAAACAGTCCTGCCATCTAATCAAGGCAAGGACTGAGTGACAAGCAGGCATGATCCTTTTGCTTACAGCCTTAGCTCCACACACAAGACAAAATTCAAAGAAGAGATGGAGAATAATATTACCAGCTATTTAATTAAAAGAATAATATAAAACAATATTGTATCACTTGGATCACTTCCCCCTTCTTTTCCCTCACTCTAGTTCTTCCCATTCCCTCTTCTCACTTCAAATTCCAGACCATTTCCTGTTCTGTTTCTTGTTGGATGCACAACCTATGAAAATTCCTAAATTTGGCCAGAAAGTTCCAGAGATGACTTAGATGAACTGTATTCAGATATGTCAACAAAAGTTCCCATGAGTACAAGTATGTTTAAATAAATACACATGTAATGATGCTGCTTCCTTCACCTAAATGCGCAACAGGCATCCAAACTGCATCTAATTTTAGAATGTACAATGTAGCAGAGTGTACTTATATATTTGGCTATGGTAATTACAAATCTTATAAACTGTTTAAACATATAGATTAATAATTTCTTATATAGTACCACTGTGTAGAGTTTGGAACAGGGGATGAAATCGGTGGCCAAAGCCTGTCAATGCAAACGGGAAACAGCAATGGGATTTTTCTATTTTTATGTCATGATACTAAACCATGCAAATATCTTCACATGTAAATTCAAATTCACAAACACAATATGATAAATTTAGACAATTAATTGTGATAACAACATTTTAGCATTTTATTTTATTGTCTTTACTTTTTAAATTGTCTGTGTGCATGTGTGATTGTGTGATACCTGAGTGAAGGGGCCTGGGGATTTGGGCAGAGGAGAGAGTTACATACCCTAAACTGGTGGTACAGGCAATATGAGTTAACATTGGTTCTGTGACCCAAACTTGGGTTCTCTAGAAGAGTAGGAAGCACTTGGAGCAACTGAACCCCTGATATCTTCTGTAATTCATGTTTATGTAGCTGTCTTTGTACAGTCTCTAGTTCTAAACCTATGTAATCTGAACTCCTGTTCTTGCCTTTTATTTACCTTTGTAATATTTCTGTTTACTTATAATAACTACATAGAACTCCAGTGTTTATGCTCTGCTCATTTTGATTCTTTTAAACATATTTTTTTATTTTATAAACAACATGAGGATATTAATTTTTGTTATTTTTATCAGGGGTGCAGCAAATAAATGCTAAAAATGGTCAATATATAATTTGAAAAATCAGGTCTTGTATGTTGAACTTTAGTTCAGTAACTAAAAAGTTTTCAGTTTGAATCATTGCTTTTGTCTCTTCTTACTCTTGGTCAAGAGTTAATTCTCACATGAACTTTTAGGATAACTGACATGAAATCTTCCAAAATAATGATTTAGACCTATAATATTTTCTTTTGTGTTTTCTGAAGAGTCTGTTAACATTATATCTGTAAAATGTGCCTGTGTATTTGACTGCTTTTCTATGCCCGTCTGCGACACCATTGGCCAGCATTCTAATTTTGCTGAGTCAACATGAGGGGTTAAGTTCTCAATTATTTAGTCACTGGAGTTCTGGAATTTAGCTATGTTTTTATTATTATGTCTTCATTATATAGCAATGAAGCCAGAGGCTGAATTTTGACTGAAGTGCATTTTCTTTCTGATTGTTAGGGCTCAAGGGTTAATTACCAATACTCACTGTAATGCAGACATGAGTTCTTTTCTGATATTTACTGACTCTAACGGTAGTCTTATTCTGTGTTATAATCTTATTTGGGCTGCTCATTTCTCTGACCTGCTTTAACGTGCTTTACACTGTGCCTTGGTGCTTGCCCTCTCTTTTACCACTAGATGGTACTCATATATTTTTTGTGTATTTCAAATATCCAATTTTGTTGCTTTAATAAATGGAATTGAAGTATTTCAGAAGTGTAAATGTATCTAAAAATCTACTCTAGTTATGTTAAATGGATGCTATCAAATTTAATTATAACTTTATGATTCATGTAAAAATCAAATACTAAATGCTGTTTTGTTTTTGTGTAGGTTTCTTATAAATTATTTCTACTGTACATCCTAGAAGATCAGATCTTAGAACAAAATTACATTACTGAACATTAAATTTAATAATTGTTCTAATTACAATACTTTGGTTTGATGTATGTCATATTCCATTTGTATTTTCTGTTAGTTATATTTAGTTGACTTTCTTTTTTCATATTACTCTATATTATTCCTGAATATTGAAGTTTTATGCAATATAACTGTTGTGAGTTACTGCATTCTGACTATTACTCTAAATGCATCTTTATTAAAAAAACAAACGAAGTATTTATAACTTATTTTATATATCAGTAAATTAAAAATGATAAAAGTCAAGAAACCTCCCCATTGTCATGTAGCTAAAAATTTATTTCAGTTGGTTATTGCTTATCAAACTCCTTCTTATCCTCCATTCAGTGTGTATTCATATGACAATAGAAACTGTTTCTAGAAATCTCTCTGCATTTCAAAGCAAGTGTAAATCATTTAAATCTCTTAAAGGATAGTAATAATTCAAAAATACTAGCTGATACATTACTTTTTTGAATCCCCTACTTTCTTTTCTGTGACTTTGATAGGATACTCTGAAGAAAACCAACTTAAAGGAGAAGGGATATATTTTGCTTTGCAGTCCCCAGTGGACACAGTCTATCATGACAAGAAGGTGTGGCAGCAATGGTGGGATTCTAACCTAGCAGACAGGAAGTAGAGCGATTCGATTTTCAGTACTTGATTTAATGAGGTGGAGAGGATAACCTAGAATGGGCAACACCATTTCATGGTCTGCGTTCTGGAGTAAATAAAAAACCAGAGATCTAGTTAAGAATTTGTGTGAATGCAGGTGTGTGGTTTAGTATCTGGGTCTTCAATTTAGTTCCATTGATCCTCCTGTCTGTTTTTAATTCTAATACCAGGCTGTTTTCAGTACTGCAGCTCTGTAGTAAAATTTGAAGTCAGGGATGGTGATGCCTCCAGAAGTCCCTTTATTGTACAGAGCTGTTTTGGCTATCTTGGTATCCTGTTTTATTTTTATTTTTTTCCTTTCCATGTGAAGTTGAGTACCATTCTTTCAAGTTCTGTGAAGAATTTTGCTGGGCATTGCATTGAATCTGTAGACTGCTTTTGGTAATAATGCCATTTTTACTATTTTAATATATTTACCCAAATCATGGGTTGTCTTTCCATGTCCAAAGAATGGAGAAGGAAAATGTGGTTCTTTTACACAATGAAGTACTACACAGCAGAAAAATAATAACAACATCTTGAAATTTGCAGGCAAATGGATGAATCTAGAAAATATCATATTGAGATCCCGAAAGACAATTATCATATGCACTCACTCATAAGTAGTTTTTAAACATAAAGAAAAGAAAACCAGCCTACAAATTATAATCACAGAGAACCTAGACAACAAATATTTAAAAGCTTTGTTCTGGCAGACAAAACCAAACTGAGAATTAGTTTCTAGGTTCCATCTCCATGAGAGAAGTCTGTTTATTTTGCATCTCTCTCTCTCTCTCTCTCTCTCTCTCTCTCTCTCTCTCTCTCTCTCTCTCTCTCTCTCTCTCTCTCTGTGTGTGTGTATGTGTGTGTTTGTGGGTATGGGTGTGCACACATGTGTGTGTGTGTTTGCATACTTCTGTGTTTTTCAATAAAACTTGGCTTCTTGATGAGTTCTTACTTTTCTCCCTTTTTATTTTGTGATATCAGCTAAGAAATAGAACCCATTCCTGGAATCCTCAATGCCCTTCCACTAAGGCATGATCAGAAAAATGAAAAAAATGTGAATGAATGTGTACTTTATTTTTTTAATCACCTCATCTCTTTTTTTTTCTGCCATAGTCTTTATTGTGTATGTAAATAAACAAGGCACATTTTCTTTAAAAAAAATCTAGATACTTAAAACATAAACACCCCTGTAAAAGGTCTTGGTTACTTTTGGCATCTTGTACACTTCTAGTTTCCTCTTCTGTTTGTTTGTTTGTATGCTTTTGGATTTGTTTTTGAGAAAGTGTCTTTTTGTATAGCCCTGACTAGCCTCGAATTTGCTACAAAGACTAGGCTAAACTTGAACTCAAAGATATACAGCTCACTTTGCTAGCTGGTACTAAATGGGAGAACCACCATGTGCAATTCTATGTAGCCTCCTAAATGAAACTCCTTTTGGCAGCATATTGTGATTAATACAGACTCATACCTGGATAACTTGCAACGGACAATTGTCTGTGGTGGGTTCAACACTGCATGGGGCATTCTATATTACATTCGCTAGATATCTATGATTCTGATTTACATTATTATTTAACATGCCTTATAATATGGACACTGAATGGGTGAATTTATAGATGTGCTTTTTGTAAATCTGTGTCTATAAAAATATAGTTTCCTACTGGGGTAGAAATAGATGTGTTTTGATCATTGATAGTTGCATTGGGAATTTGAATCTTGGGGAATCTGTTTTTTAGAACTTTTTTTTTCTCTTATGCATTACATCCCTTGTAAACTGAGACTGCTTGCTTGTTTCCTGGCCACCTAGACCTGAATAATCACACAGAAACTACATTAATTACAAAACTATTTGGACAAAAGCTTAGCTATATTCTTAACTAGCTCTCTTATCTTAAATTAATCTATTTCTATTAATCTATGTACCATCAAAGGCTGTGGCCTACCAGTAAGGTTCCAGCAATGGTCTCCTTCAGTAGCTACCTGGCATCTCCCTTGACTCCACCTACTCTCTCCATATATCTCTGTTCGAATTTCCTGCCTGACCAGCATTCCCACATGCACCCAGTCCACCATCAAGAGCTACTCTATTTCCCAGGGAGATCCTCTTGACCTTGGGTTCATTCTTATGTTTTCCCTTTTATTGTTAGTTAGGCTAGGGAAAATACAAAATATCTACAACCTTGTTCATTTGACAAAAATATTCAAAAAATTACAAGCAATGATCATTCATATTTTAGCTTATTTTAAGTTATTAACGTAGTTATAATAGTCATATTTTAAGTATCTCTATGGCAAAATTACAACACGACTATGGTATCAATGCTTCGCTTACTGCTAAGATACATATTTTTTTTCAGTATCTGTAAATCTTATTGCATCATATACCTAATTCTAAAATGTCTGGAAGAAAACTCACACTATGAGTCACTTTTACAAATCACCCTGTAAGGTATCTCTATGATATCTATGTATATGTATTCCTATAATTGAACATTTATTTTAAGGAATTAGATCAAATTATTGTGAATGGTGGCAAGTCCAGAACCTGCAACACATATTGATAGAATGGAAATCTAGTCAATATCCAGAAAAGGCCAGTGCAAGGTGTGAGGTTACTGCCTTTTGGAATCTAATGAAAAACTGAGTTTAGTTACAGCTAGGCACTCACCTGATGGGATCAAGCCCTTTACTAGTAAATCAAGCAATCTGTTGGGCCCAAAGTTTAAAGATTTAAATTTTAATATTATCCAACAAACTCTTCTGGGAATTTATTGAAAAACATCTTATCCTGTAATGGAGCACTGTGGACCTAATAAATTGGCAGATGAATGTCATCATTACATCTTATCCAGCAGGCAACATAAAATATTATTCTCCTGTATGCCAGATATTTTCTTACTTCTACAAATGTTACTGTATGTAATATATTTGCACACGGTTTTAATTTTAATTGTTATTGAATTATTATACCTATTACCCTTTAACCAATTGAAGTGTAATAAAATATTTATTTTATATAAATGCCAATATCACATAGATTATTCAGTTTTCAGCACAGTAACAAACAACTCTTAATCTCAATGCTTAGAAAAAAATATTTCTTCCCCTGTGGACAGTAGGCTTATGGGTTTAACTGGATTCTAGGATATTACACTTTTGTTATTTGTTTCTTTTGACTCTAGGGCTCTGGCCTCAAGAAGCCCCTGCTCTGTGGGAGGTCATACAGTTATTGGCTGGAGCTCAAGAAGAACAAACATATTGTTGTTCTGTTTGAAAAATATTTTATTGGGTTTGAGTTCACTCCCAGATTCCATTGCTAAAAGACATTCACATGGATAAACTCAGAGTCAACAGGGTTGGATGTCTGCAGAGATTTGTACACTTTCTACTCTGCAGGAAATTATTGGAGTCACATATCAAAGGGCAAGAAAGAACAATAAAATGCCCAGTGGGAAGGCTAATCCAATGGACAACTGAATCTCTATGGAAACACTTTATTCACAAAACAGCATCAGAGTAGAGAGGAGGCTAAACTATTAGAAATCAGCCTCAGAGTCTGTAGAGATGGTCACGAGCATGTATGACTGTTTTAGATCACCCAAGTTCAGTTCCTACTATCTTCATTGAGTTGCTCACAGTGGCTGAAATCTTCAGTTCCAGGGGATCTTATGACTATGTACGCAACTATATGATATTGAATTCCCCTCTGTTGCTGTGAATATCATTGGTTAATAAAGAAACTGCTTTGGGCCTATAATAAGCTATGGAGTAACCGAGCTAGGCAGAGAAAACTAAATGGAATACTGGGAGAAAGGAGGCAAAGTTTTTTTTTTTTTTTTTTTTTGGTTTTTCGAGACAGGGTTTCTCTGTGGTTTTGGAGCCTGTCCTGGAACTAGCTCTGTAGACCAGGCTGGTCTCGAACTCAAAGAGATCCGCCTGCCTCTGCCTCCCAAGTGCTGGGATTAAAGGCGTGCGCCACCACCGCCCGGCTCGAAAGGAGGCAAAGTTAAGGGGAAGCCATGTGGCCCCTCCAGAGACAGAAGATGGAACTTTAGCCAGTAAACCACAGCCATGTGGTCATACGCAGATTTGTAGAAATGGGTTAAATTAATATGTCAGAGTTAGCCAATAAGAAGCTAGAGCTAGTGGGCCAAGCAGTAGTTTAATTAATACACTTTCTGTGTGATTATTTGGGGGCTAAGCTGCGAGGACCCAAGAAGTGGCTCTTTCCTCCAATACCTATACTTTTTTTTTTTAATTGAGAAAAGGAAAAAAAAAGTTTCCGCCTCCTCCCAGCCTCCCATTTCCCTCCCCCTCCTCCCATCCTTCTCCCCCTCCCCCCACTCCTCTCCCCCTCCCTCTCCAATCCAAAGAGCAGTCAGGGTTCCCTGCCCTGTGGAAAGTCCAAGGTCCTCCCCCCTCCGTCCATGTCTAGGAAGGTGAACATCCAAACTGGCTAGGCTCCCACCAAGCCGGAACATGAAGTAGGATCAAAACCCCTTGCCATTGACCTTGGCTTCTCATCAGTCCTCATTGTTCGCCATGATCAGAGAGTCCGGTTTTATCCCATGCTTTTTCAGTCACAGTCCAGCTGGCCTTGGTGAGCTCCCAATAGATCAGCCCCACTGTCTCAGTGGGTGGGTGCACCCCCCGTGGTCCTGACATCCTTGCTCGTGTTCTCCCTCCATCTGCTCCTCATTGGGACCTTGGGAGCTCAGTCCAGTGCTCCAGTGTGGGTCTCTGTCTCTATCTCCATCCATCACCAGATGAAGGTTCTATGGTGATATGGAAGATATTCGTCAGTATTGCTATAGGATAGGGTCATTTCAGGTTCCCTATCCTCAGCTTCCCAAGGGACTAACTGGGGACATCACCTTGGGCACCTGGGAGCCACTCTAGGTTCCAGTCTCTTGCCAACCCTAAGGTGGCTCCCTTAACTAAGATATGTGCTTCCCTGCTCCACTATCCAACCTTCCTTTATCCCAATAGATAGACATACAAACAAGGTTAAAACAGAAAACATATCTCTAAGAAACTTACCCTGATTTCTATGATACAAACTATATTTTCTCACAGCAATGAATATTGTAAGCATATCATCATGGTTAATGAGAATTAGTTAATATGCAATAAATTATATCTGAAAAGAATCATATAAATGAGTGATAAAATCATCAAATGATATAAGATATAGCACAACTGTAAATTCAATTCATATTTTACTTATTTTAGTCTTTCTAAGTGTTCCTGGCTTTCTGCCTCCATATTTTTCAGAAAATTTATATGAATAAAAAGATTGTGATTGTCTGTGAATAAGGATAAGAAAATGATGTAGGAAAATTTACTTAAGCATTGTTGATTAATGAGAAATTAGAAAAATGTGACTTCAATTTCAGGCATTTAAAAGGCAAGCCGTAGTGTTTAAATAAAATACAACATAAGGAATTTTTAAAAATTCATTTAAAAAATAATATTGGATTATTATTTGAACATACAAATATCTACCAAAAGTTATTGTGATATTTGAATTATTATTTATTATAAAAAAGAAAAAAATATGCATGCAAAATTGTCTCTGATAACTTTTTATGCACTTAGTATATAAATATGGTTGTTCATAAGTATAAGATGTTGTCCTGATGGATTCACAAGTTTAAATTTAGGTAATAGATAATTTGTTCCTAATCAAAATCCACAAGAGTTATTTTTAAAGACATCCCTATCATTCATCTCATCAGATTCTCTCAGGTATTCATGTTGTGAATTTCTTTCTGCCATGTAAATTGATTAACAGACAAAAACATCAGTCCTAAATATGTTTTCAAGATTATCTTTGGAAAGAAATTTTTGCACGTGTGCTGATGAAACTCCTTTCTTAAAGCAGCAGTTTTCGTTAAGAAGCTAAGAGCAGGATTTTTAAACACAGCCTTGAAATAAAGATTCCATGTGGTAAGATATTCTTTGTGCATTTAAGTTTGTTAAATTACATAGAAGATGTACATAAACTATATTTTTCTAGAAATTGGTATAAAATGTCCTAAATTATTTTCAACTGCAATGAAAAATTCCTGAGGGCTCGAGATGATTTTTGACAAAAACACATTCAAATATACAAACACTTTAGAATATTCTGTTGTAAAGTCTTTAAAAACTTGTCTATCTTATCCAACATAACATTTGTTGTCATTACTCAGAATCAGATGAAGTAAATAGCTCTAACTACAGCCGTTTTCTTGTGTAGTACAGAGTAGTACCCAGAAAATGACTCAAAATACACAATTTTGGATTTCACAAATACTAGCATAGGAAAATATCCCCACATTGATGGCTAGAATGGGTTTCAAAAACAGGCTTTGAACAAGCAAATTATATATTGAGGTGTCCTGCCAATTCTACAAAGACTTTTTCCTAAACTTTTAAGACTTCTTAAATATTCTGTCTGATCTGATGAATCAAACTTTCAGAGTTCTTACCCCATGCTATAGTTTCTATCACACACATTAAATTGATTTAGAAAACTCTGCAAAGCATCTTCACATCGTATCTATTCAAAATGATGAGGCACTATAGCATTCCTATAAAGAAATAAAAGTGAGTTATTTTGATTGCAAATCATTAGACAAAGTTAACATGTGGAGAAAAATTGCACTAACTTTTATTACACTGAGTAAAATAAGTATCTGAAGAAGGCATTCATTCGAGACTTGTTAAGCATGCAAGGGGCGATTATACTGCATAGAACAAAATTTCTATTCAATTACATTCCTAAAAGCAACTTTACTTGTTAAAACTTAGCAATGACATTTTCAGGATTAAATTCTGAGTGTCCTCCCTTCTGGTGTAGCAGGGAAAGGAGAAATCTAGGATGAAGCATTGAAAATCCCACACAAAATGAAATATACATATCTGAAGACTCATAATAAACATACAGTAATGAGAGAAAAGATATTTATCTTTTAACATGTGGATGATCTCACTGAGAATGATTGCTTCCTGTTTTATGTATTTTGCTATGAAATTCATGTTTTCATTTTTGTTAACAGCTAATTAAAATCCAAACCACATTTTTCATTATCAATTTCTCAGTTGATAGACATTAAAGCTATTTTATTTTTTTAGATATTATGAATACATCTTCAATGTATTTGAATCTGCAGGGATCTCTGTGCTAAGACATGGAGTCCTTTGGGTCTGAAGAGTGGTACCATATAGTAGATAAAGTAGAGTAGATAGTTCTAATTCTTTGGGAAAACTACATATGGATTTCGATCATGGTTTCATGAGTTTTCATGCCTACCGTCAATGAATAAGTAGTCCCTCTGTTTTCATATCCATGCTTGTATCTGTTTGTGTGTTTATTTGATTTACCTACTCTGACTGGGATGAAATTAATTATCAAAATAGATTTAATTTATGATTCTCAAGTGACTAAGGATGTTGTATATTTTAAAAATGATTCTCAGGTAGTTGTAGTACTTTAAAATTCAGTATTTTATCATTAGTTGTTATTACACATGTATATGTATATGCAGATATATACACTTGTTTTCTACTCTGGGGAAAACTATTTTTCACTTTCTCAATATTTCATAGTTGCTTGTAGTAATACCTCTATTTTGTCTAAGTTTTAAATATTTGTTCATACTTACAGAGATAAGTGTAGTCTCCACTCCTTATCAACAAAACTATTCTTTGCAACAGGTGAAGTTTTCCATCACAGAAAACTTGAAAATCAAAACACAGGATTGATTTGAGTAAGTCCCAAAACAATTCCAGAAACAAAGGCTCAGTGATTGAGTGGGGAAATTGAAAGAACCAAAATCAAGGAGCCTGCAGTTATTCACCTGGAAGCTTTGGCTTTATTAGCTAGCTTTTATAGTAATAGAAGGTGTTACCCTTACTACTGGCACACACTGTGAGTTCAAGGTGTGGTGGCAAGCACCTTTAATACCAACACCTGGAAGGCCGAGGCAGACAGATTTCTGTGAGGTCAGGGTATGCTGGCACATATGTTTAATCCCAGTCCTTGGGAGGCAGAGTCAAGCAGATCTCTGTGAGTTCAAGGACAGAGAGAGTTCCACAACAGCCAAAGATACACAGAGAAAACCTGTCTCAAAAAGTCAAACATTAAAAATAATGTAAAAGAAAACAGTTTTAAAAAGCCATATAAAAATGAATAATACACAGAGAGTCTGGATGCTGTATGTTATTGTTATTAAATTGTTTGATGACTGAGGAAGGAGCAAAAGCAGCTAAAAGGCACTTGATTATAAATGCTACTGGATTAATCCAATATATATATATATACATATATATATATACATATATATATATATTTTGAAAATGCTTTGACTTGAAAATTTAAGACCAAAGATATGTTACTTTGGAGAGCATTTATTTTATAACCCACTATTACTATTTCCCCCTTTATTTCTGAACAAACGTAGTTTTCACTTCAACCCTCTATCTAGTACAAGTAATAATCAACAACCCCTAAACACTGTTCCCAACCTTATGGACAAACTTTTTTGGGATAGGGGCCATTGTCTTTTAAAATTGTTTCCCGCTGTCATGTGGGTGATGTTTTTTAAAGGGATCCTGCAAAACTACAGAGATTCTCTGAAATGTTGTGTTATCCGGGTCACCTGTTCTGATTAAAGATTTTTCAGGAGGTTTTTGTTGATAAAATCTTATTTTTCTTAACCCCAAATGAACCCACTGCCTCTCATTTTCTATGAAAACAAAAACAAAACCTCATCTCTAAAGTAACATATATTTTGGCTTAAATTTGGAAGTCAAGTCATTTTCAAAACACATAGGTTGGATTAATCCAGCAGCATTTATTATCAAATGTCTTTTAGCAACTGTTGCTAATTCCTCAGCAATCAAACAATTCAAAGACAATTCAACATACAGTATCCAGACTCTCTGTGTATTTTCCGTCTTTATGTGGCTTTTAAAAAATTCTATTTCTTTTATTTTTATCTTTTTTTTTAACGTAGGGTTTCTCTGTTTTCTTTGGTATTCCAGATCTCAGTTCTGTAGACCAGTTTGGCTGGAAACTCACAGATATCCACCTGCTTTTGCCTCTCAAGTACTGCGATTAAAGTCATGCACAATTTTTTTCTTTTCTCTCCCCAGCTTATCTATATTTAGAAGTTTTTTTTTCCTTTTTTCCCTCTGAATTTGTCTTTACTGTATATTTCTACCTTCTTCTGACCACATAAATCTTTAATTAGCTAAGAGATTTAGCTAAGATTAAAACCACGGCTTTGGTGGCTGGATCTCCCCTACCCCTTGGCTTTCTGAGTGTCTAACTTTATGGTGGAGGTACTAGTGGGATCCACTTTTTTTTACCACAACTCAGTGACGTTTCTAGGTCCATGCCACCAGCAAAAAGTATGGCAACAGCTGATCTTAAACACCTTAAAGTGTTTGGTAGCAGAGGCAATTAAAAGACCAGAGAGGTGTTTCCTGTTAACCCTGAGAGCAGAATCTCTGTTAAACTAGATACACTTGCCTCTAGCAAACAGACCCCACCCGAGAAAATGCTGCTATCAAGAAGCCGTGTTTAACTCTCTTCTTTTCTATATAGAATTCCTTCCCACGATCTCTCAGGTTTTATGTGGATGCAGTTGCCACATGTTGACACCATTATGTAACCAGCTTCTGTCATGCCTAATCTTGCAACCATTCAATTCCATTCGGCCGATTAGCTCAAGCTTATCTTTAACTAGCATTTACAACCTAAATTAACCCGTAATTCTTATCTCTGTTTAGCTATGTGTCTTGGTAGCTTTTCTTAGTGCAGCATTTTCATCTTGTTTCCACTGTGTTTAGTTGGTGACAACAGACTGAGCCTTTGCTCTTGCCAGAATTCTCTAGTCTGGTTACCTTGCCTATGCTTTCTGCTTGGCTACCGATACAAGTGGCAAATCTATACAGGGTCAAGAGTATTATCCCACAGCGAGGTGGATCTTCTAGCAACTAAACTGATAATAAGTTTAAATATATTTCATTAATGAATATAGTCTGTTGTCATGTGCATCCATCTCTATTTTTTAGGAGGGTGAGAAGCATGATGAAACTCTCAAGAGGGAAGGACTAAACAAGGATATGAACCTTTCAGCTTGGGTCTCATGGAACTCCTCTAAAGATTTCCTTTAACTCAACTTTCATCTAAATTAGTCTAGTTCTTAACCACAGTGTGTAACTCCCAATAGTTATGTGTCAAAATACTTTGTTTTTTAACTTGTAGTTATAAAAATGTATTCACATATTTCTTATCAAGAAGTGCTTTTTGATGAGCACTATAATATTTCTACAATTAAATATTTCTTTACTGACCTGTTATGTGATAATCTGGCATTCAATGAAGAATCAATATTTTATGAGTTTCCTTGCCTACCTTACCAAGAAACTTTCTGATGAATTTTAAGAAAAAGTCTCTCTGCTATTATATTCTATTATTTAATTTAGCTTTATCTTTCACTGTGGGATAGAATAAGTGTGTGTGTGTATAAAATATAAGATAAAGCAGAAACACTACCTTAAACATAAATTTCCTAGATATATTTTATTTAACATATAAGAATAATTCAAAAAACATATTACTGATTGAGTCATGTCTTAAAATGATATGACTGTAAATGGAATTGCTTGCTTATTTTTTAACCAAGCAATTTAATATGTAATTTTGTAATGTAATCTAAGTAACACTAAACTAAGAAGATGAATATTTTAAAAGATGTTTAATGGTTGTTAATTCAATGTGCTAAAAATTGCTTCTAACATAAAGAAGTGTATTTCTCTGTAAATAGGGTTTGTTTTTATTTAAAAAATGTATGCTTTAAATTAAATCCATCATCAAATATCACTATCTTTCCTCTTTTATTTTTAATAGCAATTTGTTCAAGTTTATTAGCTGTTCTAAATTGCTTTTGAAAGTGTATAAGATGAGAGAATCATGCATCAGAATAAAAAATATTGACATGTAATATGAGCTTGGTAATAAAAGAAGCAAATCCTTTCAGCTGAAAAAAATCACATTTAATATTATCCAATATGAAGGAAGAAGATGGCTCCAGACAAATTACTACCATCTCTGTGTTGCACAACAACAGAAATCATTAGGGCTTGCAAGCCATTCCTTATATTTACACGCAGCTTTGAAGTTGTTATCTTAGCCTCTGTGATTTTAATCATCCAACACATATTTACTGATGATAATATGTATACTTTAGAATATGAGTCCAAAATTAGATGCTCAAAATTGTGGACAGATTAATATAGAAGGGCTTTTAGAAATTCAGCAAGTATTTTCTATAATGAAAGTGATGTTTTTACCTGGTTAAATGCCAACATGAAATTCTTACAAGAGTAGTACTTCATTTGAATTGGTTTATAAATGCCATGTTAGCTGTGAGCCAATGAATTGTGTAATGGAATTTTAGAAATCCTTTCTTCTTATTCATCTAAAACACCGCAGAGTTGAAGTTTCAAAGTCATTGAAACTTTATATCAGACTAACGTTAGTAGAAATTGATAAAATTTCATAAAATTTTATCATTGATCATTTTAATATTAAATAAATTCATACAAATGTTGCATCATTTTTATTTATAGAGTACCTTGTTTTTAAATACAGGATTTATTCCTACTGCTTGTACTTGCTTTTCGGAATTAATTCTCTTTGGAGGTTTTGCCTTGCTCAGCCTAGATATAGAGAGGGGGTCCTTGGTTCTGCCTCGAAGCAATGTGCTAGACTTTGTGGTCTCTCCACAGGAAGCCTTATCATCTGTGAGTAGTGGTCATGGGCAGGAGGTGGTAAGATGCATTGGAGGTGGAGGTGTTGGGAGGAAGGAAGGGAGTGGCAACTGGGCTTGGTATATAAAAGATTAAAAGATAGCTTTTTAAATTAATAAAATAAATGAAAATAAAGACATGTTGAGGACAGATGTTGATTTCTCTGTTCCCATTCTGTGACTTTTCCCTGCAAAATATAAACATACAACTTTTCACAATTTTTAAAATTAACAGACCAATGGATTTTATTACCCTTGTATAGCATGAGGGATCAATGAATTTAACAGGACTATTTATAGAATGTGGGTGAAGGTTTACTGACTGAATAGGTCACTCTCTGGTAGTGATATCCAGCAAAAAAACCTCTTGGGTGATTAACTCAGTAAATTTGTATTCCCCGGATCTTGATACTTAACTTGCTAATAGGCCTCAGCAGAGAGTTTCGTTCTTACAAGAAACCATTGACTGTTATTAAGATTTCGGGAGGGGCTTTCCTTTTTTTTTTTTTTAAAAGAAAACTTATGGGGTCTCCTAGGTTTCATAAATTTCATTCTATTTCTGAACTGATATTTTACCTTCTTTGCTTTTATAAGATTCCTTCTTCAGCCCATGAGGGAGTATTTCGATTTAGAGGAAGTAGTTACACAAAGTCCACAAGTGGTTAATCAAAAGGGAATAAGCTTGAATATAAAACAGTTACAAACATTCATAATTGTCTACCTTTTGGGGGTGAGTAAATTGAGATTCCCTTGAGTGAGAATATGTGAGTATATGTGAGAAACATATTTCTCCAATTGCAAACTACATATCTCTCTGGGATATTATTTTTCTCTTTTGTTGCAATTGTGTTACATTCGTTGAACACCAATAAGGTTATTCAGTCCTGACATGATGGCAGTTTTGATCTAAGATTTATATATACCATCATTGTGAGAACAGAGAAACATTTATTTCCCTGAGCCCATGTTTAACCCAGACACATAGGGGAAAAGCAGTCTCTTTAAAAAACGATGCTACATTAACAATACTTACATGGTGTAGGGAGTCCTTCTTTCTATGTTCTGCTTATATTGGTAAATGAATAAAGAAACTGCCTTGGCCATGACAGGGCAGAACTTAGGCAGGGAAGACAGAATTGAATTTTTGGAGGAAGAAAGCAGAGGGAGAGATTCCATGGATCCTCTGCCTAAGAAGGAAGGACACTGGCTAGAATCATTCCTGGTAAGCCACTGCCACGTGGTG